>NC_139940.1:43145603-43158103 GCF_963454915.1 Gymnoscopelus microlampas | reverse complement strand
TGACTTTGGGTCCTCTAACAACAATAGAACATTTTTTAGATGCTGGACTCGGTGAAGTGGATAAAATGGGAGATTTCAGAGTAGTGCTAGGCGATATGACTTCAAATGATTTCATCCACGTTGTTTTGCACTGCCTTCATAGTTCTCTGTCAAGGTAGAGGTGTAAACAAGGTGTAAACATTGCGCAATTGCTATTTTTGCACGCACAATGAAGTATAATACTGGTTTAATCAAACTAATCCGATTATCTATTAGAATTAGATTATCCATATACATGTCGATTCCTTGATATACTGTATATATATACATATATATATATATATATATATATATATATATATATATATATATATATATATATATATATATATATATATATATATATATATATATACATATACATATACATATACATATATATATATATATATATATATATATATATATATATATATTTAAGCGCAATACATGCTTCTTCCAACATCCAAACTAGTTTTTCCAGAGAGGACGGTGATGATAACCTAAGGACTACTAACTATTAGTGTTTTCCTGCACTATCTGTACCGAGTGGACCTCTGACATAGACCTACTACTGCACATATAAACGGAGCCACTACCTTTAAACATGTTTTAAATCTGAGGCTTGTTTGTACACTATTTAAATAGTTTGGGGGAAAATGCTGCTAATGTCCCAAAAGTGACTGCAAAAGATTGCTGCTATTTGTTTCAAAAAGCTTTATACCCTGTATATATAACACAACGTTGCAATGTGATATAGCTCTGTTTAACACAATGCTGTACCCCTCCAACTGTCCACACTTTACCCATGTCTTTCTTAAATTGCTAGTCACCCTGATGAAGGCATTGTTGCTGCAACGTATTTGTATTTTTTATTCTTGCTATGCATCAGCCAGACTATTAAAGGATTTTTTTTTATTTTCCCACAAGAGTGCCTTGGCCTCACCCCTTTTTCTTTGTTTTAATATTATGTTTTGACACTTGCTTTGGCAATGTAAATGTATGTTTTCTCAGGCTAATAAAAATGTAATTGATAACTACATTTTGACATCATTCAGAACTACTGATAGCTTTTATTTTGGACGCTCCTGCACCACCCAGATGTCCTGACTGTCCCAATGAGTTCGGAAAGCCTGTCCGAAACAACAGGCGTCAGAAGGAGCATGCATTGGCCTAATGCTGTAGATTTTGATATATTTTACCCTATTTCAGAGAACAAGGAGAAGAATAGAGTGCAGGTGAACAACTGTGGCCCTTTAAGGCATGACACAAAGCATTGCCTATAACAAGCCCCATACATAGAGCTACTACTCTAGTCTATAGGGCAGGTCAGGTTCAAGGCCATGGGGAAGTGGATGGCTCTGTGCTCTTCTTTGTCAGTGGGAAGAAGGAGAAGATAGTGGTGTTTGTTCAGGCGCTGCTCCATCCATCTCCATAATATCAGAGACACTGTCAGCTCCCGTCCCGAGGGGGGGAGTGCAGAAAAAGGGTGTAATCTCTCCTCCCTATACAATACCGTACACTCTTTAAGTCCACAATGGTATCCCTTGTTTTTGGGGGGAGGGGGATTCTGATTTACTAAGAACAGATGTAGGGTTCCGCTCTCACGGGATCAAAGAGTATGTAAGTGTGTATGTATGTATCGTCTCTGCAAGTCGGGTGGAAACCTTGTATGTGCAAAAAAAAAGGAAACGTTGCTTTTCAGGAAATGTAAAAAAAATAAATAACCTGGGTTCCAATGGACACACTTTTAACCACTTCAAACTTTCAAAACGATTCTCAGAAATAGCAGGGAAACATATAGCTACTCCACAAGCTCGTGACGACGCGTCGCAACAACATCACGCGTTGTGTGAGCTTGCAGATCGGCTGTATTTGCTGTTGTTTGTGCGACACTGTTGTACGCGAAAGTAGAGCATGCACAGAAAGAAAAAGAAAATGATTGAAATCTGGACTTACAAGGTTTCTGCCCGACAGTAACAATGTGTGTGTGTGTGTGTGTGTGTGTGTGTGTGTGTGTGTGTGTGTGTGTGTGTGTGTGTGTGTGTGTGTGTGTGTGTGTGTGTGTGTGTGTGTGTGTGTGTGTGTGTCTGTGTGCATGCGTGCGTGCCTGTGTGCGTGCGTGGATGTTAAGGCAGGGGGTTCCACTTTGGGAACCAGATGGGAGCTGGTGGGTGGGAATTGTGGGTAGGATTTAACGGGTGTGGCCATGTCCAATAGGGCCAGCTGTTGGCTGTCGTATAATAGTGAATGGACGGAAGAACCTTAACCCCCCCCCCACCACCCCCACCCCCCAAGAAATGACATCATTAAAAGAAAGTGCTTAAGCCCTCATGGGTGGTGGTGGGACACCCCAGAACAATGGAGACAGTGAGAGAGAGAGAGAGAGAGAGAGAGAGAGAGAGAGAGATGAGGAGGAGAGAGAGAAAAGGTTTTTTTACGAACCGGAGGCAGTTTTTATTCTGTGAGATTAATTCGCCCGAACGGCATTATGTTTTCCAACTGTTGTTTGTGTCCAGATGAGTACATGGTAGAACACGTATACCTGAGGAAGATGGTGTATACAGGTCGAAACGTCTCCATACATACACAATTGGAGCATCTCCTTGCTGACGGGGCATAAACCTCCAATCTCCATTTTAACTTTGGAAAAATTAAAGCCCTATAGTTGATCATACTACAGCGTCACACTAAAAGCATCAAAAGTAGCAGATCCACAAGCTCGAAACGTGTCGCTTCAGTGTTTTGAGCTTGTAGATTTGCTACTTTTGCAGGTTTTTGAATTTGAATCCTGAAAAGTAACAGTTTTGGAGGTTTCCACCCGACAAACACGATCTATAAAAGGTGAGCGGGTAATCCTCGGTATTCACAACGAGTGCTTTCACACGGATCGGGATTATTAGACGATGATAAAGCGACAATGTTTATTTTTATATTTTTTTAAGGTAGATTTTTCGGAGCTTCCACGGCGCGCATAAAGACATCGACCTGTATGAATGAGGCATCGACTATAAGGAGTAGTTTGGATGCTGAGTATTCGCAGGCGACTTCACATCTTTTTCATTATCTATCACTGATCACGACCCAAGCCCCCCTGACACACACACACTCTCTCTCTGTGTCTCGCCTGTGTTCAGAAACACATCGTTGCTCAATCCTCTCCGCGTCATGTCAGGCAGCGGACCCCCAATGTGCCTCTCCCGCACACACACGCACGCACACGCACACGCACACACACACACACACACACACACACACACACACACACACACACACACACACACACACACACACACACACACACATATATACAAATCCTTAATTTAACTTAAGAGAGTGTAATTGATGAATGAACCCTGAATGATTTTTACAGTGCACCTTTCATCCCTGATTTCTGCTACATCAAAGGGGCTGTCACTATCGTGGAATAACTCTGGCGGAAATATGAACCCCCCCCCTCCCCCCACCCCCTTTACAGGACGATGTAGACACAGAACTTTAACGTGCGAAGGACGCTCTGGACGGCCGTCCGACATATTACATTTTTGTGGTATTCAATGACTTGAATACCAGTGGTAGGATTCGTACATATATACAGACTCAAACTGAGACAGACTGACAGACTTGTAAGCTCCCCACCCCCCGTTCCCAGAGACCAGGGGTCACGCACTTTGACCCCTCTCCCCCAGGGGAGGTCCCATCACGTGTGATCCTGTGTAATGAAGTGAGTCAGTCCACCATTAAACACCTCTCACTGAACACCCTGCCCGAGCCCATGGCGGGACCACGGCCTGATGGGTTAATAAGCTGCTTTGTGGCACCTCGTGTGTGTGTGTGTGTGTGTGTGTGTGTGTGTGTGTGTGTGTGTGTGTGTGTGTGTGTGTGTGTGTGTTGCGCGTGCGTGTGCGTGTGTGTGTGCGCGCGTGCATGCGTGCGTGTGACCTCCTGCCGAGAGAGAAACCCACATTAGTGAGTATGTGT
Organism: Gymnoscopelus microlampas; assembly: GCF_963454915.1. Taxonomy (NCBI): domain Eukaryota; kingdom Metazoa; phylum Chordata; class Actinopteri; order Myctophiformes; family Myctophidae; genus Gymnoscopelus; species Gymnoscopelus microlampas. The sequence goes on along the minus strand of NC_139940.1, from coordinate 43,154,104 downwards.
GAGAACAGACGTGCGGGTGAATGGAGGGTTTGGATTGATTTTGATTAACACAAATTATGATGTTTTCCATTTAATAAAAAAGGCAAAGATTTTCATTAGGAATGCCCCGGGCCCCCCCATCCTCCCCCCCTCCCCTCCCCTTTCCCACCGGAGACAAAGGGAGATTAAAATAAAGTTTCCAGTCATTATAGGATCAAGAGAAATGCTGTATTGTTCTGGCCTCCCTGCTGTATTCAACAGGATCCCCCAGGTATACGAATGCTTGTTAGGGGACCAAATTAACCCTTACAGCAGTGGTTCTCAAACTTTTTCACGTCAAGGACACCCAAAATGATATGTATTTGGCCACGGACCCCCATCTCAAAATATTTTGTTCCAGGAACCCACACACACAGACACACAGACACACACACACACACACACACACACACACTTTTCAGGATAAAAAAATAGCACAAAAAATTGCCTACAAGCTCAAGCTTGCAGATCTGCAATTTGTTTCCACTTTAGTGTGACACTGTAGTATGAAAGTAGAGCATGAATTTAAAACATGCACTGTAGATAAGAGGTTTCTGTCTGACAGCAACGATGAGATGAGATGAGACTGTAACTGTCCATAAACACAATCGGACATTATCTCTCTCTCTCTCTCTATCTCTCTCTCTCCCTCTCTCTCTGACAAGAAAAACACGCACCAGCTGACATTCAGCAACGTGATTAAAAGGCGTTTGTTTCTATCCGTTTATCCTGACCCGCTGAGAGGAACAGCGAACACGAGTAGCCATGTATTTTCTCCCCTCAAAAATTTGTTCGAACTTCGAAAGTGTCTGTAGTTGAGCAAGTGTTCGTGTCGCAAGTCCCGAGCCGTGCGCGTGTGTGTGTTGGGGTCGTGTGTGTGTTGGGGGCGCGTGTGTGTTGGGGGCGTGTGTGTGCGCTGTGGCTTGATGCAGTGGAGAACTGGAGATATGACTCTCATGTTTACGATCCTAGTTAATTTGATTGGTCCAGTTAGTTAGTCTCTTGATATGGTAGGCGACGCTCCACGTCAGTACAGTTTAGTGTGATTAAGACATAAAACTACTTCTGGTACGCTGTTTATCTACACCTATTTATAGGTAGTGGCTGACGCACACGTTACACCAGTTATAATTCTTTTTGGCCGAGTGAACATGACCTTTGGGCAAGGAGAACATGACCTGTAATTGCCTGATGGGCAAACTGCTTTAGAGCCGTGCTTCTCACCCCCGGCCGCCGGGGTGAAATGCGTCTTCGCGGCCGGGGCGGCGATTAGCGGCGGGTTGGCGGTCCCGGGTTGGCCCCGTCGGCTTCTTGTTTGTTGCCGTTATCGTTTTTTGTTTTTTTGCCAGTCTCGTCTCTCCCCGTTCGGCACGGTGTCATGATAAAGAAACAACCACCTCTTCCTCGCGCACCCCCTTTTGCGTCAGACACAACAAACGCAGGCAGATTGTAAACAACAATCAAAGCAGCCATGGTGCATGGACGCTATCCACGGCTTTTCACTGTTTACACCGACGAACGCCATTCTCCACCCAAAGTTTGTTTGCTTTGCAAAAACAAATCACTTTTCAAACGCGCATCTATTTGACATGAAAACGGGAGCCCAAGCTCACTGGCTCTCTCTCTAGGTGCATGGAGTTTTTTGGGGGGCAGAAATGATCCCTAATGCCAACACAGCAAAGGAGGCAAAGCCAGAGGCGCTGAGCGGCCAGCCAATGTTTGGCTAAGACTAACTCCTCCAGTCTGTCTCAGCACTAAAGCCCCAGCCATGTATACTGTACCAGCGCAGAACGGGGGCAAATCCAACCCCCCCGCAACGTGCCAAATAAAACACTGGCCCTGATGATAAACATGGAACCGGGAAGAGAGAGAGCAGAGGAAAACGCTGCAACGCATAATACTGTAGGGAGGGAAGAGAACCAGCGACCAAGAGGAGAACCAAGTCAGACAGAGAAAGACATGGAGGGTTTGGGGGGCCAGTGCTGGTGGTCAGTGGTGGAAAGTAACGTAAGAACCTCTTATCTCCATATTTGAACTTTTTGTGTTTTTTGTCACACAAAAGCATAAAAAAGTAGCAGATAAAAGTAAGAGAGGTTTCCACCCTATCTAGTTACTTAGCGGATTTAGATTGATACAATATACATGCATTAACCACTTTTTTAAGCCTTTAAAAAAAAATACTTCGGCTATAAAAAAAAAAGATTTACAAGCTCACAACATGCCACTTCGGGCCGTGCTGCAAACTTGTACATCAGCTACTTCTGGTAAAATTTTGAAAAATCCTGAAAGAGTTAATACAAAGTCTTCCCTTCTGGGGGTCCCTGGCAAAAAAACATGTTCAGATCTTAGGGATCTTAATGGGTTAAGTATTATTCCACCGCTGCATGGTGGGTTTTTGGGGGGCGATGGTGGTGCATTTAGAGGAAGCGGCTGCTCCACCTTGGGGAGGGGGCCTCCGCTGATGAGTGGATTCCAGGGGGGCATTGGTCACTGACCCACACTGTGTGTGTGTGTGTGTGTGTGTGTGTGTGTGTGTGTGTGTGTGTGTGTGTCCCACACTGTGGTGCTGGAGCTGGGAAAGTTGTTTTAGGCCGACGCTCACGGCTTAAATCGCTAACATGCTATCTACACTCTGCAGCGAGCACACACACAGAACAGAAGCTGTGGAAACCGTGGCTGCTTCTGGACACAACTGACTGCACAGTCCACATCCTCTGGACAGAGTTAAACACAGTCCACATCCTCAGTGTTCACGTAACTCTGGACAGAGTTAAACACAGTCCACATCCTCAGTGATCATGTAACTCTGCACAGTGTTAAACATGGACCAACATGGATCCTCACTGCTCTGTTTTACACTTGTAGATTTAAATGAACACTGAAAGATTTGAGTTAGGAACAGATGAACCCTTCTCTCTCACTCTCTCTAATTAAGGAGTTACAAAATGTGTGTGTGTATGTGTGTGTGTGTGTGTGTGTGTGTGTGTGTGTGTGTGTGTGTGTGTGTGTGTGTGTGTGTGTGTGTGTGTGCCCGCGCGTGTGCGTGCGTGTACGTGTGTGTGTGTGTGTGTGCACGCGCCCATGTCTGAGTGTGTGGATGCGCGAGATTGGAGTTGACAGCTATGTCGCGCGCGCATGTATGTGTGTGCGTGTGTGTGTGTGTGTGCGTGGGCGTGTGTGTGTGCGTGCATGCGTGTGTGTGCATGCGTGTGTGCGTCGTGCGTGCATGCATTGGTGTGTATGTGCAGGGGGCTAAGGGGGTTGGTTGGCTTTGGGAGCATTTGGTAGCTGCAGAAATCCTGCGGCCGCATAACTGCAAAATAAAAATGTTCCAAACGCAGTCAGTAGTTGAAGTGAAGTGAAGGAGGGAGAAAATAAGCGCTCTCATAAATTTGACTCTCAGCTCCATGAATCGCACGCCAACTCCTGTTTTTATTTTTTTCTGGTACATTTTCTTCTCGTTTCTCCTTCTCTTACTCAAACGCTTTTCTTTTTTCCTCAGCCAGAGCTTTCAGACGTTTTCAACCATTAATGCATGTATGTACACAGTTACACACATGTTTATTACATATTACTTTACTTGTTCAGTTCATCGTTTCAGGACGGATTTTTTTATGAATACCTATTGTTACCGTTTTCTTTTCCTTTTTTTGCCTTTTCTAACCTTTACCCTAAAGCTGAAAATAGCTGATTTATAAGCTCACAATTTAAGCTTGTAGGTCAGCTATTTTCCGTGCCTGACTGACACGACACGCAACTAAGTAAAAACGTGGAGTAATTCGCATAACCCTAACCTCTAAATGTCCAATCCTAACCCAAACCTGAATCTCTTCTTAATTGTATGCCTAAAAAAAATCCCCAAATCCTTTTTATTTGAAGCGCAAAACAACCATTTATCTTGTGAGGAACCAGGAAAACTGGCATTAAAACTGTCTATTTCTCAAATTCTACTATACATTAGGCCCTGACAAGTGTAGCAATACAAGTACGCACACACAACCACACACACACACACACACACACACACACACACACACACACACACACACACACACACACACACACACACACACACACACACACACACACACACACACACACACACACACACACACACGCACACACACACACACACACACACGTACACATGAATTCACAGACATGCACAAACGTAGTGTTCCACACCACACAGTCAGTGTACAGTTACAGTAGAGTATACAGTACATATGTTTCCTATTTCCACATGTCCTGGCTGCACACTCCCAAATGCTGGCTTTCTGCCGTGTCAGCATTTAATGGACACTATCGAACACACCGACAAAGCAAACTCTACACACACACACACACACACACACACACACACACACACACACACACACACACACACACACACACACACGACTACAACAGCCATGCATAGACATGTGAAAATGCATCCCTATGCACACATACGTGCAGTGCACATGCACGTACGTGAACACAAGTGTGGGTGCGAACGCTAGCGCACACACACACACACACACACACACACACACACACACACACACACACACACACACACACACACACACACACACACACACACACACACACACACACACTACTGGACACACACAGTTCGGAACTGGAACCAAAAAACACTTGGGGTTTTTTGCCCTGAACTTGGGACCAAAGTGGGCGTGTCACTATTCTACAGGTTGGAAGATGCAGATGCGATATATAAACAATGGCAAAGGCAAGCGATAAATCATTATATTTCCTCCCCATGAAATGGACACTTCGACCGGTCATATTCAACACTGCTGGCCAGTGAAAAAGGCACCAAGGTTTCCAAGAATCTAGAACGGAACCAGGCCTATAGATTCAAAGTAATTTTGGTGGAAAATCGGCCAGATTCTGCGAGAGAAATAAGCAACCAGGTCTATGAAAACAAGCCTAATAGGCTAATAGGCCACATGACCACTCTAACCCTAGATATACGCACATTGACAATTTGAAAATAGCCAATCTACAAGCTCACAACGTGTCATGATGCGACGCGTTGTGAGCTTGTAGATCTGCTATTTTCAAAGAAAAATCTAAAACATTTTTTTCTTGTGGAATATTTCTAAATCCACACAAATCTTGTATCTGGCAAAAACAGTTTTCAGATTGGGGGGGGGGGGGGGGGGTCCAGGGACAAATACATATTAATTTGGGGGTCCTTGACATGAAAATGTTTGAGAAGCACTGGTTTAAACAACATTAGGAAACAAACAAAAATAAGCAACTACACTTTAGAAACAAGCCCAAAAAAAAACACAACCCTCAATTACCAATAATTTACAAGCAACATTACAGAAAAACAAGCCCAAAAGTCGCTTATAATAAGCACACATGGCAACACTGGCCACCGAGTATAAAATGGACAGTGAGGATTTGCACAGTGCAGAGGGAGGAGGAGTATCAGAGGAGCGGGGCTGGGATGATGAGACAGGGCTCCGCTCAGCAGCACAGGTGCAAGTCATTATGCACACATTCCTCCCTGCATGGAGAGGTGCTGCAGAGCCCCAGTGTTTACACCACTGCAACTCATCTCCAACTGGTGTTGTTTCTGCGCTCTGCGATTTATGGCAGAGACGACCCTCCTCTCTATACACTAGAACGCCGCCACGACGCCGATCGGGTTCCTTCCATCCAAGCGCCGCTATTAATACAAAGGCTTGTTGGCCCGGGGGGGGGGGGGGGGGTCATCTTAGAATTGTCTCATATAGGCTAAGGATTGTGGTCCAAAATAGGGAGGTGGCTCTGTATCGTTTACGATAGTCAGTCACTCATATTTGAGGCAGTCTGTTACTGGCGAAAATGTTATTAATTTGGCGGCGGCGACGTTAGCGATTTCTCACCGTCAGTTGATGCTTCATGTCCATATGAGTCAAACCGCTGGGCTCATTTGTTTATTTTTGGAACAAAGTTTTTAAATAGCCTGGAATCCAGACAGAGACGCTCGTTCATCGTTTTTTCCTTTTTTTTCTCTTCGCTTCTCTGTCTGGCTATTATCCTGTTTGAGCCGGATTTCCAGAGGTCACCAATAGGGCTGTCAAAAAAAATCGATTCATGAATAAATCGCGATTCTTAATGCCACGATTTTAAAAATCGATTCAAAATATTAAAATCGATTTTTTATTTTTTTTTAATTTTTAATTTTTTATTTTTTTTTATTTTTTATTTTTCATTTTTTTTATAAAATCGCAATAAATCGCAGAATCGAATATCAATTAATCGCAGAATCGCAATTTTAATCGAATCGGCACCCTAGAAAATCGCAATAAATCGCAGAATCGCAATTTTAATCGAATCGGCTCCCTAGAAAATCGCAATAAATCGCAGAATCGAATCGAATATCAATTAATCGCAGAATCGCAATTTTAATCGAATCGGCACCCTAGGAATCGATTTTGAATCGAATCGTGAGGTAAGTGAATCGTGACACCCCTAGTAAAAGTCTAGTCACTTCCTGACTTGCCTACGTAATTGGTGACTCACCAATTACGTAGGCAAGTCAGGAAGTGACTAGACTTTTACATTGGAAGCCACTGGACCCGCCCCCGCACCACAGTCCAATCAGAAGCCACGGCTCCTGGGTGCGGCTCCGTACCGCACTGGTCCCGCCCCCTTGAAAATAGCAGGAATTCTAGACTGAGATTGTTGTCGCTCAAAGCATAAATTGTTCTTAACAACTAGAACCCCAGCATCCATATTCTAGCGGGAACGTTAGCCAAAAGAATAGCCGATCTACAAGCTCACAACGCGTCGCGACATGTTGGGAGCTTGTAGATTTGGTGTCTAGGGTTTAAGTGGTTACGTTGACGCTAAGTGCCGCCGGTCACTCGTTCACATTGGGTACAAACACACTTGTCCGTTTGCTGGCGGAAAACGGGTCGCTACGAAACGGAAGCTCTTGTTCCGGATCCGGCAATTTTGTTATGTATACAAATGTGTTGCGGAAACCGGATGTGCTTTTTCCGGACCGGATCGCGTCCGTTTTATCCGTTTTTTTTTAACATGGGAGTGGATGGGACTTCCGGCCGTTAGTTCGGTTGCAAACGGACAAAAACGGACATGTGTGTTTGTACCCACTGTGCTGCTGGCTGAGCCAGAGGGGTCAGAGAACGCCTTCACACCCCAACACCCCTTGTTCACTGCTACGTGATTACAGTGGTGGAAGAAGTACTCACATTTTTTACTTAAGTAAAAGTATCAATACTGCAATGTAGAAATACTCTGTTACAAGTAAATTCCAATATTAAAAATGTACTTGAACAAAAGTACCAAAGTATTGGTATCAAAATGTACTTGAAGCACCAAAAGTACTAAAATGTTTCAAAATAGCAGACCCCCCTCCCCCCCACCCCGTTACAGAGAGCCATCCATCCACCCTCACAGCCCCCATCCTCTGGTCCATGGACGCACCCACAGCCAATAAGACACCAGTGGTGGAACAAGTACTCAGATGTTTTATCATCCCAAATAAGCAACTACACTTTAGAAACAAGCCCAAAAAAAAACGCGACCCACAACTACCAATATTTACAAGAACAACTTTACAGAACAAACAAGCCCAAAGTCGCTTGTAATAAGCAGACTTGGCAACACTGCCAGTGTGACTGGAAGGTAAGTGGATCTGGAGACATGTAGGGTTAGTGGGATGTTTACAATGGGACTAACGCAGTGAGTAAATATATACATAGTCTCGGCATGAGTCTTTATTGTGTTCCAGGGACCCCCAGAAGCAAAGGTTTGAGTTACAAATGTTCGCTTATAATACAGAAATACTTTATTTCTGTGGTTCTCAAACTTTTCAGGCCGCAACGCTCCAAAATAATCGTATTTGAACTGCATGGGGACCCTGACAAGCACTTGGAATTGTGTAGGAGTTGAGGCGTTACATAAACTATCAAATACATTTGACTCTGTTCCACAGATACTGTATGTTGGTTTGTTTACTGTTGAGTGAGAAAACAATATTGCACATTAAGCAAATCATCTGGGGACCCCCCCCCCCCCCCTCCTAAATCTTTTGGGCACCCTCCTGGGGGTCCCGACCCACAGCTTGAGAACCACTGTTCTATTCTGGTATGTGCAGAAAATAGCTGACATAAGCAAGTACCCCAGTACTTTAACTAATTGGTTCTAAAAAGTGGGGTCCGGGGACCGGAGTCCTTGGGGTACCAGGGGGTCCCCAGCCAAATGTGTTAATATAGTGTCACAATCATTTTAACCACTTTAACCATATTTTATTCTTTGGCTATTCAACCACTGCTTTAAATGTTTTACTAAATTTGACTGAGCAAACTGTCTCTTGTAGTTCAGTAATATTTGACTGTGAGTAGCTATACTTGACTCAAGTACTGGGGGGTTATACTTTGCACCAGTAGTGTAAAGTAACTAAGTACATTTACTCAAGTACTGGGGGGGCTATGCTTTGCACTATATGAAATGGC
>NC_139940.1:43135603-43143103 GCF_963454915.1 Gymnoscopelus microlampas | reverse complement strand
ACAAAACATCCCTCCAGAGACCCTGTGGCACAAGGAGCAGCCATGTGTCCCCATGCATGGCCTTTTCTCTGGCTGCCATTTCAAACCAAGGCCCCCTCGCCATGGTCTCCTGGCGCTCTGGTGGAGCTAACTAACAGGAGAGAGGGAAAGAACATGGCAGCCTGGTGTTGTGGTCCGTTGGCATATTATTTGATGGTAACTAGATTCTACCAAGCCCCGCCCTGCCTGCCTTGCGATTGGCTGAATGCAAAAACAAGGAGGTGGGAGCGTTGTATAATTCTAATACAGCCCAAAACCCACATTTTCGAACTGGTTTTGGATCGCGACGGAGGTGCGACTCAGCGCCGTCCGAGTTATGTATCTACACGGGGGCGGCAGTGGCTCAGGGGTAGAGTGGCCGGTAGAGCGGCCGGAAGGGAACCGCGAAGTTCCCATTTCGATAGCGTGTCTTTTCCGGGACTTAACAGAATCTAGTTGTATAAGACTATCAGGCGGCCCGTCGTCGTGATCGTTGTGCTGTTAACAGCTCTTTTCCACTACAAGAACTACAAGCGAAACGTTATTTCTGGACTTGTTCCAGAAGAAGGTTCTCAGTAGACAACATAGCCCGAGCACTGTGGAATTAACAAACTGATTAGTGCTGGCTTCAAGTACTGTAGCAGGCAGTGCGGTGCCAGGATGATCTCGCCACCGATACAAAAAAAAGGAAGAAAAGTGTTTTGAAAAGTTATGAAGAGTGTCTGGGTGTGGGTATAATTACCCTCACAAAAACACCAAAACTTGCCGGGCCATCTGACAAAAATCGCAAGCGCTCCAGCGAATGGTTTGCAAACGAAATGATGTGAGGAGAAACAGATTTCAGAGTACTACCGCTCTGCTGACAAGGACACAGACCTACTGTAATCATTCCTCTCTCTCTCTCTCTCTCTCTCTCTCTCTCTCTCTCTCTCTCTCTCTCTCTCTCTCTCTCTCTCTCTCTCTCTCTCTCTCTCTCTCTCTCTCTCTCTCTCTCTCTCTCTCTCTCTCTCTCTCTCTCTCTCTCTCTCTCTCTCTCTCTCTCTCTCTCTCTCGTCCTCCCTGCTGGGACACACTCGCCCCTTATTCTCCACCACACTACACCGACATATTAAAACCCAAATAAGTGGTCCAGTGAGCTCATTTTCACAGACCTTTTCAAATGGCAGAGCCAAGTAAAGTTTAGCTAATTAGCCAACTGCACTAGACGCTAATTCAGAGTGAGCTAGAGAGAGAGAGGGAGAGAGAGAGAGAGAGAGAGAGAGAGAGAGAGAGAGAGAGAGAGAGGAGCTGTTGGCTCCATCACAGAAGACAGGGGGATAGTTTTTTTTCCCCCTCTTTCCTTTTTGGTGAAGCAAAAAAAAAAGGGAGAGTGAATAAAGGAAGGAGGAGGGACAAAAAAGAAGAGAAGCTCTATGTGTGCAGCGAGCGCTCATTAGGGAGGCCCATATGTTGGGCCAAAGATGCAGGGGAGAAAGAAAAAGGGAGAGAACCCGCAGAAAAGAAGAATATATATATTTATATATCTATCTATGTTTGCGTGCGTCGCCATTTCGTGGCTGCTGGCAGAACAAGGAGAGTCATTCTCTGCCATTGGGAATTGTTTACGGCAATTTAGGAGGCATCCACTTAGCTCGCTGTCATATCCCGTCAACCATTACCTCTCCCTCTCTCTCTCTCCCTCTCTCTCTCTCTGTCTCTCTCTCTCTCTCTCTCTCTCTCTCGTGGAGGAGGAAGTACTCAGATTTTGGACTTAAAAGTGGCAGTGAAAGTACAACAACAAATACTTAAAGTAACAAAAGCAAAAGTACTCATTATGCAGAATGCCCATTTCAGCATCATATGTTATTGGACTATACTTATTGACCATTAACCACCAAAGGCTTATTTTATACTTTGGATATTCAAGCTTTTTTAATATATCTGCTACTTTTTGAAGAATTCAGAAGATTTTTTATCAATAATTTCATAAATTATTAATCATCTAAATCTGCAAAGTAACTAGTAAATAAAGCTGTCAAAGTTTTACAGTATTATCGACTGAGATGATACGCTCAATGACGAACATGGAAGGGAAGAAGCTATATTGCTTTTCCCAAGCCGAAAAAGAACGGTAAAGAACAACAGCAGCGTGCGGTCCCCCCCCAAAACCTCTTGGCAAGGCTGTTTAAAGTAGCAACGCTTAAACCCTCGACCCAGAGGAGTCACGGCGTGGATGAAGACATCAACGCGCTGCCGCCGCGGCCATGGCCCTTAATCTCTCCAGAGATAAATCTGTCATGAAAATGGATGTGGAAAAAGAACAGATTTGAATTACTTTAACCCATTAAGACCGGGAATGCATTAGTGTCATTTTTAGCTTTGAGCTAGAAAGCATTATTTTACACTTTGGCTATTCAAAAATAGCAGATATACAAGCTCATAGCGCGCTACGAGCTTGCTCTGCTATTTTTTTTAATCATTTTTGAAAATGTGTGCAAATCTTTATATATATATTGTTTTAAAGTGAACATTTTAACCTCAAGTCTTTGCTTCTGGGGTCCCTGGAACACAATGTTTTGAGATGGGGGTCCGTGGCCAAATACATATAATTTTGGGGGTCCTTGGAGTTGGAGCACCACTGATAAAGCAACATTAAGTTTTTCAGAAAACTGTTAGGATTTAGAAGACATTTTGTAGAATCGCCTCAGGCCTTAATGGGTTAAAAGCCTGTTTTTTTTTCATCCCACTTTATCTATTCCGTATTCTAGAACCCCCCCCCCCCCCCACCCCTGCTCCGCTGCCCCACCCTCCTCCAAGTGGCAAGCCCCCGCTCCCCATACCAAAGCCTGCATGTACAGATTAGATTGTCACAGCGTTTCAGTGACAACTTGGCCTTTCTAGCGTCGGCCAATAAGGAGCCATCTGACAGGCTCCCTTGGTGGCCCGAGAGGACCAGGGCTCGTTGAAACAGTTACCATCTCGCTCTTTGATCTCGACCGACATGGTCGAGATGGCGTGGGTTCATGTTATTATCGCGCGTTCCTTTTCATCAACAGCCATTATGCAGGATTATCAATGTTTACAGTGGTGTTTGTGTTTGAGCAAAGTGGCTCAGAGAGCATCTGCCTGAAGACCAACAAACAGCCTATAATGCTGTATCTCCCACCTACATCACATCACCTACACACATCTCCCCAAGCCAAAGGGGGGAATTCCCCTTTAGGCTAGTGGTAAAGATGTTTTGGCTTTTAGTGTCCTTTAGTGTCCCGGGTATATCCGCACGGGTAGACCGGCGATCCCGGGCGTTATATTGGTTAACTCATTCACTGCCAAGGACGACTTTGACGACTTTTCTTGGGTGTTTCCACTAGATGGCGCTCTTCGCTAACACATGAGTGACCATTTCATCGGATGCACACAGAACCAGGATATCACGTGATCCCAAGATTTACTGCTCCATTCACTTCCTGGTTAACGTATTTGGGAAATCGCCTGTATCTCGCCTCCTGTTTTACTATGTATTTTTGCCGACGCATGCTATTTTCAACGGCCTATAACTTGAAAAAGTAAGAAAATCGCTGGCCAGTGGATGAGATAAGATGTTTGGCTTTAGTGTCCCTTCCCATGCGGGTGAGCTGGGTTTGAATCCTGGGACGTTAACATTTTGGAACTACATCATTCGTCTGACGGATGGCAAGCGTTACTTATTGTCGTTATGTATGAGCACACCGAAAAACAAACTATAAATCAATTAAAGTAAGTTGGTTTGCGGCAGTAATGAATATTGAATACAATATGAATATTCCTCACTTACGGAAGACTGAGAGTGTGTCGTAACTCAACCTTCTCAATAGCTCTGGGGAGGAACGTGTCGGTGAGGTTATGACTGATTTATACTCGCATTGTGTCGCTGCAGCCAAAAACAGCAAATCTACAAGGACATTGGTGGGGTCCGGGGACACCCAGGGGTCCTTGGGGGGAGGGGTCCCCAGCAAAAGTAGTTAACGTGCCATTAAAATCATTTTAACCACTTTAACCTTTTATACTTTGGCTATTCAGAAATAGCAGATCTGCTATTTTTCAGAGTGAGCGATTTTTGAACATTATTGAACATTTTAACACAAATCTTTGCTTCTGGGGGTCCCTGGCGTAACATATTTTCACATGGGGTTCCGCGGACAAATATTGATCAATTTGGGGGTCCTTGACATGAAAACGTTTAAGAACCACTGTACAAAGAGACACACTTATAGGGCCCGATCGAGGAAGAGCATAGGAATCGGCATCCTGTGCTTATAGCCAGGGTCTTTCACGCACTAGGGGCTGCCGCTGACAAAGACAAGCTGTTCTCTTCTCTCTCGGAAATATCCACACTAACCCTGGCTCCTCCAAGAGCAAATTGAATCTATTAATCAAGCCGAGGCGTATTTTTGGATCCTGTACGTGCGTGTTCCTTTATGTGTCTCTGTGTTGTGTAAGTGTGTGGTTGTGTGTGTGTGTGTGTGTGTGCCGCATTACCGTGGCAATTCGGACAAAGTTTCACAGGAGCGCCGAGGAGAGAGAGAGTTCACGAGAGGTAAAGGATCTTAAATGGCGAGGGAAACGAGCTGCTGGCTGCGGGGCTTTTTTTGGTAAAGGTTTAACCCGTTACGTCCGGGGAACGCATCTGTGTCATTTTAAGATTTATTTGGGCTATTCAAAAATAGCAGCTATACAAGCTCATAGCGCGGCACCGAGTGCTGCGCTATGAGCTTGTAGATCTGCTATTTTGGAAAAATCGTGAACATTTGGGCAAATCTTTAAATATATATATTTTTAAAGCGAACATTTTGAAGCTCAAATCTTTGCTTCTGGGGGATTCTACAAATGTCTTATAAACTTTTTCGAAAAAACGTATGTTGCTATATATATCAGTGGTCCTCAAACCTTTTCATGTTAAGGACCCCCAAAATTATATGTACTTGGCCGCGGACCCCCATCTGAAAACATATTTTCACATATTTTCATTTTTTTTCAAAACATATCAGATCTACAAGCGTAGATGAGCTTGTAAATCTGATATTTTTGAATAGCCTAAAGAAATCTAAAAATCACACAGATGCGTTCCCGCTCTTAATGGGTTAAATGGACAGTTTTAAGAGCGTGCAACCTCCCACTGCAGCAGCGCTCCGGGGCCGGCTGGCTTTACAGCCAAACGAAGATCCAACAGCGGAGAACAGGGGTGTAATTTTAGACCCCGCTGGTGTCAGTGGAGCGAATACTCCCTAACCCCTCTGTTTGGGTTTCCTGCAAACATGCCTTAAGTTCCACGTACACGCACACTCACACGCACATACACACAAACACACGTTTGCATTACTACACTTATGAGGACATCAATGTTTTAGAATGGCGATTTTGTGAATGCCATTCTTTACAATACTTTTTTTTAACTCTAATCCCTAAAACCAATAATATCCGCTATTTTCAGTGTACGACACTATAAGTTAAAATCGGCATAACTATAACCCTAACCCCTAAATTCAAAATGTCTAATCTGTCATTTTAGATTTTTGCGTTGGCTATTCAAAAATTGCAGATCTACAAGCTCACTTCCGCGCTGCAAGCTTGTACATCTGCTATTCTTGAAATGTTTTGAAAGATCTTTAAAGTGTGAGAACTAACTGAATTAGAAGGCATTTTATAGAATCGGCCTCATGGTCTCAATGGTTTTAAACCATGTAAACAACTATTTATTTCACAATGCCTGTTTTCTCAAATTCTTCCATACTTGTATAGGGGCATCTTGGACCGCACATGCATAGTAATGCACACACAAACACGCACTCGCACACGCACAAACACACGCACACACACACACACACACACGCACACACACGCACACAAACGCACAAAACCGTAACTCAAAATCCCGCCGATCACTCTCCATTTCAGAAATATGTAATGGATGGGTTGCCTTGAAAGGACAAACTGTGAGATCTGATGCTTGCGGTGGCATTCTGGCTACTGTGGTGTGACTTAAAGAGGGTGAATTACAGCCTTAGTGTTGGCCTGGCAGTCACAGTGAAAGGATTGGGTGTTGCCCGTTTTGTGGAACATGCAAACGCCGTCTGTATCCCATTGCACAGAACAATTGTTTTTTTTGGAGACTGAGAGAACACCCTGAGAGACATTTTGAATCGGTCTGCTACTTGGAGATCCTATCATCCCATGGGACACTTCCTCGTCTTCATTGCTGATGGTGGGACAGAAACCTCTTATCTCTGTATTTTAACTTTTTGTGTTTTTTTCATAATTTAACGCCCTACTTGATCATACTACGCGCGTCACACGAAAGCATCAAAAATAGCAGATCTACAAGCTTGAAACGTGGCGTGAAGCGGCACGCTTTGAGCTCGCCGATCTGCTACTTTTTGCTATATTTGAATTTGAATCCTGAGAAGTAACAGTTTTGGACATTTCGACAGAGATGTCTTAATTGTGCTGTATGTGCATGTACTGTATCGTGCAAACTGGAAGGTTTTGGGCCGAGATTTGTTGAAACCATAAGATATAGAAATGGACACATTCCAATGTTTTTTTTTTTTTTTTTTTTTAAACAGGGCTTTAAGCCCAAAAACACATTTGCTGTAATGCATTCACTTAATGTATTCCTTTGGCTTTTGCCAAATGCACATCCAACATGCCAGCGTTTACAACATAATAAATGCGTTAAGAGGAAATTCAAGGACTTTCACATTACTTCACATCAATCGTTTCCAAACTTTTTTAGCTCCAGACCCAAAAGAGGAATGAGTTGTCTCCCCCGGGACGGAAAATGGTGAAAATAGCCGCTCTAAAAGCTCCACAACTCATCGCAATGCATTGTGAGCATTGTGTATTTTCAAATAGCCGACACATATAGGTTTAAAGCGCTCATGTGGCCAATTAACCTGTTAAAACCGGTAAAGGATCTGTGTAACCACTTAAACTATTATTTCATACTTTGGCCGTTCAAAAATAGCAGATATACAAGCTCATAGCGCGGCACCGAGTGCCACACTAAGAGCTTGTAGATCTGCTATTTATTTATTTTAATCGTGAACATTTTTGCAAATCTTTCAATATAATATTTTTAAAGCAAAGCAAAGTTTGAGAACCACAGATCTAGTAACATAAGTTGTTCAGAAAACTGTTAGGATTTCGGAGGCATTTTGTAGACTCCGTAATGGGTTAAAGTGGTCTGAAACGCTGGCTTTATAGCGATGCCATCGTCATCATCTGGAACATGCCATTCTATTTCTGTACGTTCTCCTCTCCCCTCCTAATGGGATTATAAGGCAGATAGAGACGCACACAGAGCATGGCAGATATAGTCTCTCATTTGACAGCTTTACTGATGGGCGGATGAATAGTGTTTTGGTGCATTTGATTAATGTGCGTGTCTGTGTGTGTAGCGGAGGCATGATGTGTGTCTATTAGGCCATCGGTTCTCAAAGTGGGGTCCGGGGACCCCCAGGGGCC
>NC_139940.1:43123103-43130603 GCF_963454915.1 Gymnoscopelus microlampas | reverse complement strand
ACACACACACACACACACACACACACACACACACACGCGCGCGCGCGAACAGAGATAGGCGATCTCAAAGAGTGAGTAATCTCTCACAACCCTACAGTCAACCTTACAAGCAGCCAGAGGCCCATTTGCACTTTAAAGGGCTAATTACCAGGAGGCACGGCGTTGTGCAGTGGAGAATGTAAACGTAATGCCACGGCATATAGATGCAATGTTACATTATGGCTTCAACTGTGACATGTCAAAACTGACATAATATATACTGCCCTACAAAGCCAGTGGGCAGTAACTATGTTTTTGGACACACCAACTTATTTGTGTATCCCAAAGGTGAAATTAGCCTTCATAATTTTGGGGGGATAAACAATTACCTCAAGAACAGATGTAGAATTAGTGTAATATCACTTTCATTTTGCTGACCAGTTGAAACACTTTTTAACCCATCAGGGATTTTTTTCTGTTACTGCACTTTGGCTTTGTAGGGCAGTATAGCTAAACCACATTTAAAGGGGTATTTCACTTTAAAACACTTCTGGGGTAATTTTAACGTCTACTAACGTCTGCTTTTGTGTGCACCGCTCACACTGTTTTTTTTCCTCCTCAAAAAATGTATAAAGTAATTGAAAAAACACGGCCTCTCTCCTACAATATCAGTCTGGTCGGGTGTGTCTGGTGAAAAAAGATATCAAATATCTTAATATTGAATCAAGCAACTTAAAAAAAACTGTCTGGGGAGCAAACAAAAGCCTGAGTAAACATTAAAATCACCCCACAAGTATGTTTCAAAGTGAGCACTATATGGTTGGACTGTAGTGTTGGGAACCTGCAGGTACAAAGGGGTTACCAGCAGTTTTACATAAAAAAAAACGTTCAAGCTGGTTGCCGCCATGGTTTGCTCATTGTAAAGCATTGTAAAGCCTGATTCATACTTAGTTGCTGTTGGTGTCGTGCACCGGGGGAAAAAAAGCAGATCCACAAGCTCACATCGCCTCACACTGTGACGTGCTGTGACTCGCTGCGACGCAATGTGAGATTGTAGATCAGCTTTTTTTCCCCCCGGACACCCGTGCACAAGCAAGTATAATTCAGGCTTAACTCAGGCTTAACTGGCCTAGCTCGATTTAGCTGAGGTTTACTGTAGCATGGGTTGCACGGTGGTAATGCCAGCACAAAGTTAAAGTCTCCGCAGGGGGGGCAGAAGGGTTTTTAGAGAGTCAAATATGCTGTAAAGTCGTACAGCAAGCTATGTTAAGCCTTAATCTCTTTCATTAAAAAAAAAAAGAACCTGCGCAGCTTGAAAGGATTGCATGTGAAAAATGCGAACTATTCCGCTCTGCCCGGATCAGGAAGTCAGCTAAGCAAATAAACACAGTAATAGCATAACAACCTAATCAGATTACCTCCGGGACTGCACGCACACACATGCACACACACGCACACACACACACACACACACGCACGCACACACACACACACACACATACGCACACACACGCACACGCACGCACAAAGAGGAGACATGCTTAAAGAAAGTCAGGCATGTGGTGTGTTGTTGGCCTGGTGGTGTATTGCGGGAATAATCGAACCTGAACGTTTCCTGAATACGACTCAGCCGCACGCACACAGAAACACGCGCACACACACATACACACGCACACAGATCTCCCGCTGTGCTCACATCTATAGAACCACTCTGTATCAGTGGTGGAAGATGTACTCTCTTGTACTTACTTAAGTAAAAGTATCAATGTTGTAACACAATGTCACAAGTAAAGTATCAACGTTGTACCACAATGTGACAAGTCATTGTTGTCAGGTAGAAACCTCATATCGCCCTACTTGATCATACTACAGCGTCACACAACAGTATCAAAAGTCGAAGCGACGTGTTTTGAGCTAATACTAATACTGTAATTGGAGTACAATTACAGTATTACACTAACGAGAGAGAGAGAGAGAGAGAGAGAGAGAGAGAGAGAGAGAGAGAGAGAGAGAGAGAGAGAGAGAGAGAGAGAGAGAGAGAGAGAGAGCCTAGCTCTCCCTCCTGCTGTGCCCACATCTATAGAAAGCCACCGGTGCCTCGGTGCATCTGTGTAAACACCACAAAGGGTTAATAACTGGGGCCTGTGCTGTGTGCTCCTGCAGGCCTAATTCCCTCTGCTGTATTCCATACGCAACTGAGGGGGGGGGGGGGGGGGGATCCGGAGGGCTGATGGAATAGGGTGGAGAGGGGGTAGGGGGGAGTTGCATCTATCTCGCTCTCTGTCCTGCTGAGCCCCGCTGGGCTTATGCAATCCCCCCCCCCCCCCACATACACACACACACAATCCCCAACCACCCCCCCCCCCCCAAAAGCGCTGGAGATTTAAGTAGGTCTCCCAGGTAACACAGACACACACACACACAGCTGTGTGACAGACGCGCACAGTCAGTCAGTCAGTCAGTCAGTCAGTCAGACAGACAGACAGACAGACAGACAGACAGACAGACAGACAGACAGACACACAAACTCACTCTCACACACACACACACACACACACACACACACACACACACACACACACACACACACACACACACACACACACACACACACACACACACACACACACACACACACACACACACATTTAACATTATTTATTTGTGTCTACATACAGAGCGAAAGGCCTAGAAATACAGAGGGGAAATACCACTATAACACACTGTTATAGCGACACAAACCGGTTGTTCTCAAACATTTTCGTGTACTTGGACACGGACTCCCCCCCCCCCCCCCTATCAGAAAATATGTTGTGCAGGGGACCCTGGGAAGAGAAGATTTGTGGGGAAAAATAGAAAAAAAAGAATTGTAAATTATAAAAAAAAATATTCAGAAAAAAACTATTCAAGACCTACAGTACAAGCGTCACAACTGTTTAGCTGGGGGGGCCCCCTCGAACACTTCCAAGGACCCCTGGGGGTCCCGCCTGGACCCCACTTTGAGAACCACTGTTATCATGACATCATCGCAACGCATCCACAACCAGTGTTGCCATGTCCGCTTATTATAAGCGACTTTGGGCTTGTTTTTCTGTAAAGTTGCTTGTAAATATCGGTAGTTGCGGGTTGTGTTTTTTTTAGCTTGTTTCCAAAGTGTAGCTTGCTTATTTTGGTCTTGCTTCCTAATGTTGTTTAAACCAGTGGTTCTCAAACATTTTCACGTCAAGGACGCCCAAATTAATATGTATTTGTCCGTAACCCCCCATCTGATGTTTTTTGTGCTAGGGAGCCCCGTACTAGATTTGTGTTGTTATAATGTTTCAAAAACCTACCAAATATTCCACATTTTATTTCAAGATGTTGCTGAAAATAGCAGATCTATAAGCTCACAATGCGTCACATCGCGACGCATTGTGAGCCTGTAGGTCCGCCATTTTCAAATAGCCAAAGTATACAGTATATAGGTTTTAAAGTGCTCATGTGGCCTATAGTAGTCGCTTTGTTTTCCTAGACCTGGTTGCTCATTTCTCTCACAAAATCTGGCAACGCTGTACATGAGGCCCTACTGCTGTACCAACGACAGCTGACAGCCACCCAGCGAAGCCTCGCTTATAAGTGTTTACACTTCTCTCTCTGTCAGCTGTCTGAAGGCGAGGGGTTTGACAGAGAGATGTTTGCACGTCTGCTCAGAACCAGGGTAAATGTTTTGATACGTCCCCAGGTTTACACACGTCTCAACCATTCTGTCACGCCGTGTGACTGTGTGTGTGTGTGAGCGGTCGGTCCTTGGTAAACACAAGCCCATAAGTGCCGCGCTATGAGCTTGTAAGTCTGCTATTTTTGAAAGACAATCGTAAAAATAATGTGCAAATCTTTGAATATATACATTTTTAACTCAAATCTTTGCTTCTGGGGGTCCCTGGAACAAAACATTTGAGATGGGGGGGGGGGGGGGGGGGGCGTGGCCAAATACACATACTTTTGGTGTTCCTTGTCATGAAAAAAGTTTGAGAAACAAAGATTTGAGTTAAAAATGGTCGCTTTAAAAAACAAGACTTGCACAAATTTTCAAAAATCTACAAGCTACAAGCTCATAGCGTGGCAGCTATGAGCTTGTAGATCTGCTATTTTTTAATAGCCAAAGACATCTTTAAATGACACAGATGCGTTTCTGGATGGAATGGGTTAAGAACGTGATTTTTTTCCGTAAATTAACGGCCAGCTACTTGATCATACTACAGCGTCACACAAAAGCATCAAAGGTATAGCAGAGCCGCAAGGTTTGTAGATGTGCTACTTTTGCTGATGTTGAATTTTGATCCTGAAAAGTGGGAGACAGAGTGATCAGCTGTAGATTTGAGCACACACGCACACGCACGCGCACACACACACACACACACACACACACACACACACACACACACACACACACACACACACACACACACACACAGAGTCAATAACAGGCCCTGCAGTGCGGGGAGCGCAGGGTCTTGTTAGCCGACAACCAGGCGTGAAATCACCTCGCCGCAGTCCCAGCAGGCAGAGTCCATCTATACCTCCTGTTTCTCTGTGTGTGTTGTGTGTGTGTGTGTGTGTGTGTGTGTGTGTGTGTGTGTGTGTGTGTGTGTGTGTGTGTGTGTGTGTGTGTGTGTGTGTATATGTATGTGTGTGTGTGTGTGTGTGTGTGTGTGTGTGTGTGTGTGTGTGTGTGTGTGTGCGCGTGTGCGTGTGTGTGTATTGAGGATAGGTGTGTTTGTTGACTATCCCTCCCGGCCAGTCTGAAGCTGTACACAGTGTACAAAATCAGTGGTGTAAAGTAACTAAGTACATTTACTCAAGTACTGTACTCGAGTACAATTTTGAGGTATTTTGAGGTACAAAATGTTAACCCTTTATCTGTATGTAACTCTGAGAGTATTCAACATGGATAAGATGAACACTAAAGGGGTTTAATGTGTATCTTTGATTGGGGGGCTGATGGGGGACAGACCTTTTGTGTCTGACCCGTCCATATACCTCCATCCATCCCATAATAATGCCCCTGCAGGGTGGAACCTGACAACACGCGTCGTCAGCACCGTGCATAAATGGTAAATGGTGCATTTATATTGAGCCTTATTCCAAAGCATGTGCATTACATCCACCCACTCACACACACACGGACAGGCTCACCGGGAGCATTTAGGAGCAGGGGTCTTCAACAGGGGGTCCGGGACGCCTAGGAGGGGGTCCTCAGAGTTACTACAGGCGGGCCGCCAAATCTTTGTGATGGGAGTTCGCACAGTCCACTATCCCTATTCTGAGGAGAACTTTAGCCAAAAATAGCAGATCTACAAGCTCACAACGGCTCGCGCTGCGAGCCGTTGTGAGCTTGTAGATCGGCTATTTTCGGCAAAGAGGTTTGGTGTAGACTGAAAAAGGAGCAAACCAAGTACAGAGCCAACGGTCAACTTTACTACTAAGTATTGAGGGTTTAAGTGGTTAAATGTCTGAAATAAACAAAAAACATTGATAGTAAATGAAGCCATCCATGAAATCTATGAATACATTTAATATGCAACACAATTTTACACAATATGTAGTGGGGGGTCCCTGCTTCACCTCTCTCTCAGCTAGGGGGTCCTTGGCCTGAAAAGCACTGAAGACCCCTGATTTAGGGGGTTCAGTGTCTTGCTCAAGGACACTTCGACACTAACCCAGGGGGAGCCGGCAGGGATCTAACCTTCTCAAATCGGTCGCTCTCTATACCTCCACAGCCACTGCCGCCCCACCATGCCAGACAGTGCATGAATATCGGAACCAAACACAATATTTAGAAAGATTAAGTTCACTTTCACCCTTCAGCTTTATAAACGAGCCCAACTTTAGTTGACAGCACGCCAAGACTCAAACTGCAGCGATGTGTTTCTCATTTACAACACTTCCCACAAAGGAGACGTGCATACAGCAGCACGACACGACGCGTAAACACCGCCTTGGTTAGCGCACTATACCGTTCCCCGGTTTGTGTCGCTGGAATGCTTTAGAGGACACGATAGCTGCATTGAACCTCTCTCTCTCTCTCTCTCTCTCTCTCACTCTCTCTCTCTCCCAGTAATCACAAGGCTTTTGGCTGCGGCATTATGCTAACTTAACAGCGGCGAAGCGGGGGGAGGGGCCAAAAGGGGCCCTCCTTTGATAAGTCGAGCATGGCGAACGTGAATGAGGCGAGCGACAGGCGAGGCAAAACAGACATTCATTCCTCGCACAATGCCGAGCAGCACTTTTAATTAAACCTTATCCCAGCGCCCCGATGAATAATGCAGGGGCTTCCTCGCAATGCAGCTCCCCGTCTTTCCTTCTTCTGTTGCTTACCAGGGCTGTGTTCAGCCATTTTCACCCACAGCCCTGTGCATATATTAGAGAGCGATACAGAGAGAGAGAGAGAGAGAGAGAGAGAGAGAGAGAGAGAGAGAGAGAGAGAGAGAGAGAGAGAGACGGGTTCTTATGCAGGACAAAATAAATACACAAAATGTTTTATGTTTTTGCCAGCAGGAGAAAGAAAGAGAAAGAAACCCACAGAGCAAAAAAAAGAGAAAGAAAAAAAGAGTGAGTCTGGTTAAATTGGAGGAAGGGATTAACTCTTGCAACGTGTGCAGTATTGTGTGGGTTCTACTGTACCGCTAGTGGCGTTATGCTACTCTTTTCATTATTGTGTGGGTTCTACTGTTCTGCTAGTAGCGTTATGCTACTCTTTTCATTATAGGGTTCTACCGTACCGCTAGTAGCATTATGCTACTCTTTTCATTATTGTGTGGGTTCTACTGTACTGTAGTTTTATGCTACTCTTTTCATTATTGTGTGGGTTCTACTCAAGCCTCCAGAACCCAGTGGTTGCATTGAAGCGCATTGGACATGCTGGCCATTCATAGGTACTGCAGCTCAAAACGGCTGGGGTCACTAACATGAACGAGCAAAAACGGTTTCGACCAATGGGCTCGACTCACAAGCTTGCGCACGGGGCTGCGCACCGAGGTGACGCAAAACGCGTCACTTCTGTGACGCAAAACGGCCCCACGACACCTCTTTCAACCTGCACGTCCCTATTTTGGGCAGGTCAATATAGGCCAACATTTAGCAAAGCATAGAGTATATATTGTCGCTGTCAGGCAGAAACCTCTTATCTCCATATTTTAACTGTTTGTGTTTTTCCGTGAATGAAACGCCCTACTTGATCATACTACAGCGTCACACAAAAGCATCAAAAGTAACAGGAAGCTCGAAGCGACGCGTTATGAGCTTGCATCCTGAAAAGTGACAGTTTTGGATATATGAGGTTTCCACCCGACAGAGGCGATATATTTTGTTCTCTAAAACAGCAAGAAAGGCAAAATAACTATTTGTCAAATAGGGCTCGAGTGGGTTTTAGCTAATCGACGCACACTGCCGGGATATAGACACACACACACACACACACACACACACACACACACACACACACACACACACACACACACACACACACACACACACACAGAT
>NC_139940.1:43100603-43118103 GCF_963454915.1 Gymnoscopelus microlampas | reverse complement strand
GTACTTTTACTTTACTTGAGTATTTCCATGTTTCTAAATGATTTACTCCACTGCATGTCAGAAGCAAATGCATTTACTTTTACTGCACTACAGTTATCTGACAGCTTTTACTAGTTACTTTGCATATTCCTATTATTATTACAAAACATACTTTAAGCCCTATTTTATCCTTTCGTTATTCTGAAAAAATAGCCGATCTACAAGATCACAATGTGCTGTGATGCGAAGCGTTGTGAACTTTTACTTTGGTAATTTGAGTATTATTTATTATTTGAGTATAATAATGATGCCAATACTTTTATACTAATACTCAAGTAAAATCTTGAATACAGGCCTTTTACTTGTAACAGAGTATTTCTACACATTGTTACTTTCACTTAAGCAACAATTCTAGCAACGGCAGAAAAGCCGACTCTCTCTCTCTCTCTTTATCTCGATCGACCGAAGCGAGCTGTAAGGAGAGCTTATGGTAATGAGAGAGCGATCCTAAGTCTGATCTCCTCCCTGTATCGCTCCCTGCCCCCCCCCCCCCCCCCCCACACACACACACACACACACATGTCAGGCGGATGGCATTTGTCCCCTCCAGTGATAAACAAATTACACATGAAATCAATTCCCGCGTCTCCCTGTAGGGCTCTCCTCTCCCCCTCCTCTCCTCTCCTCTCCCCCTCAAGCATCCTGGGACTGTATAGCAGTGTGTGTGTGTGTGTGTGTGTGTGTGTGTGTGTGTGTGTGTGTGTGTGTGTGTGTGTGTGTGTGTGTGTGTGTGTGTGTGTGTGTGTGTGTGTGTGTACTTGTATCACTATAGTTATGAGGGGCAAATTGTCCCCACAAGTATAGCAGAATTCGAGAAATAGGTGCATTTTCCTGGTGCTCACAAATGAAATGGTTCTTTTATGGTATTAAAAAAAGTATATATATGTATATATTTAGAATTAGACTTTTAGAAAGATTAGGAAAAAGTCCAGGTTGGGCTGAGGGTTAGGACGAGGCATTTAGATGTTAGGGTTAAGCATCAGTTATACTTGCTGTAAATAGCAGATCTACAAGCTCATAGCGCTTGTAGATCTGCTATTTACTTAGTGCGACAACGGGCACTATAAGTATAAATCAGAGGCTTTAGAGGGTTCAGGTTGGACTTCATGCCTGAAGGATACTTTAAGCTGCACGTTGGTGTGTTGTCCTCACAACTATAGCAATACAAATGAGTGTGTGTGTGTGTGTGTGTGTGTGTGTGTGTGTGTGTGTGTGTGTGTGTGTGTGTGTGTGTGTGTGTGTGTGTGTGTGTGTGTGTGTGTGTGTGTGTGTGCGTGTGTGTGTGTGTGTGTGTGTGCGTGTGTGTGCGTGTGTGAGGCGAGAGGGTTGTCAGGGGGTGAGGCTGTCTTTAGAGGAGGGGGAATCACCTGCCCGAAGGAGGCATGAGCCCCCCCCCTCCCCCCCTCCTACTCCCCTTCCTCCTCCTCCTCCTCCCCTTCCTCCTCCTCCCCTAAGACGCTCTGTCAGACTGTAGCCTCCCCCCCTTCTTTATCTCTCTCTCTCTCTCTTTTCTCTCTTTTCTCTTCTCTGACAACTCTGGCTAACTAGCCTGCTTGACCCTCTGAGGAGGAGCTGGGCTCATCACATCCAATCCCCCGCCTGTCAATCACCCCGACCCCGAAGAAAAGAAGAGAGAGAGAGAGAGAGAGAGAGAGAGAGAGAGAGAGAGAGGGAGAAAAAAAGCCCTCCTCAGCATCAGAGGAGGAGAATAGGAGCGAGGGAGCAAAAAAAGCGGATGGAGGACAACAGAGAGAGAGAGAGAACAGCTTAGAACATTGGTTCTCAAAGTGGGGTCCGGGGACCCCCAGGGGTCCTTGAGGGGGCTCCAGGGGGTCCCCAGCTAAATGTGTTAATACAGCTTCACATTTTTGAAAATATCAAAAATATCAAAATATTTGAACATTTTTTAATCATCTTGCATTTTGTTTAACACAAATCTTCTCTTCTGGGGGTCCCTGGTAAAAACTCTTTTAGGATGGGGGTCCGCAGCCAAATACATATCCTTTTGGGGGTCCTTGCCATGAAAATGTTTGAGTAAAAGTACTAAAGTGTTGGTATCAAAATGTACTTAAAATACCAAAAGTAAATGTACTGAAAGGTTTGAAAATAGCCTATACAGAATAGGACCAAAGTGGTAAATGTATGTTTTAAAACGTAATAATTTATATCTGGAAAGTAAAAGCATTGGAAATTGGAAATACTCAAGTGAAGTACAAATACCGCAAAATTTTACTTAAGTACAGTATTTGAGTACATGTACTTTCTTTTCACAACTGTGTAAAATGGAACAGTCAGTGAGCATTACAGCATTGATTCTCATGTCTTATATGGTTGAGCGTTTTATGTGAATCACCGCCTACAGGAGATGTACTATGAATTCCTCATACATATCATCATCACCCCCATGTCAACAACAACATAAAACTCAAAAAGTCCTTCTTTGGATCGCTGTTATACACACCAGGGTTCATGAGTTCATAAAGTTTCATAAGGGAATTGTGGACCGAACACTAATAAATCCAGATACTTTGACCCGTGTGAAAGAAAGGATTTTATAGTAAATTCTGTGTAACAGGCGGCGGGGGGAGAGGGATTTCAAGTGTGTGTGTGTGCGTGTGCGTGTGCGTGTGCGTGTGTGTGCGTGTGCGTGTGTGTGTGTGTGTGTGTGAACGACTCGGCAAAAAAAGAAAACCTATAGCGCATTGGGATCCCCAACAAAACTATACGAGAGAAGAAGTGTACAGTATATACTTCATATTCACTGCAGAGCGCGGCACGTAGGGACTGTTGTTTCCCACGGTTTGGGGGAGCGAGGCCCAGATTAAATGAAAGACAGCAACGTTAGCAAGGCGCTCGCCCGGAGCCCCTCGGTGAGCCAGTTTCAGGTGTTTTAGCCGTGAGAGACGAGGCGAACTGAAAAAATAAAAAATAAAAAACAATAACATGGCTGATTTGTCTGAAGGCTCTCCATCTCTCAGGGCTACGCCTGCGGTTATCGTTCCCTCTCTGCCTGCCTGGCTGGCGTTTGGTTGGTTGGCGTTCTCTGGCCCTCAGGCTCACAGTGGGGGGACGCTTTCATGTACTTTGTCCTCTACCCAGAAAAAAAAAGAATTCTGACAGGTAAAATGTTTTTGGACCGCACAGATGAAGTTGTTGTCATATTTGTTTTTAGTTTCTTTTTGCCTTTATTGATAGTTATACAGTGTAGAGAGTGTACTTACTTACTCACGGCGTAGAGACACAGGAAACAAAGAGAGTGAAGGCCAATTTATCGTCACTGTCCGGTGGAAACCTCATGTGTCCAAAACTAATTCAAAAACAGCAAAAGTAGCAAATCTACAAGCTCAAAATGCGCCGCTTTGCGCCGCGTTTTGACCTTGGGATCTGCTCCTTTTTCTTTTTTGGGGGGATATATAATTTCTTTTCTTCGCTTATTATAGTTTTTTTTATAGTAGAGACGGACAGGAAACAGGGGGAGAAAGACGGGGAGAGACACGCAGAGAAGACCACGGGACTCGAACCTGCGGTGCGCTGTCAGGCTACTTATGAGCCTATGATGCCTTTGATGTCCGGAACCCGGAATAAGGACCTCTGGAGGTTCCCCGGGCCCCAGTTTGAGAACCGCAGCTGTACACAGTATAGGTGTCTTTGCAATTCGTCGGCGGCTCATGTGAGCACTTGCAAGGATTGCACGGATTCAGGTGTGAGCGGCACACCCGTGTGTGTGTGTGTGTGTGTGTGTGTGTGTGCGCGCGCGCACACGTGTGAGTGTGTGCTTGGCCCAAAGATAAACAGCTGGCACCTCTCTGAATGGTGGACATTGCAGTTTAGCTCGTGCCATGTGGCTGTTATCTTCAAAGTGACAGTGACGATGCTTCAGGGGCCACAGACGTCCTCTCTCTGACCCACAATGGCCGCCTCCCCAGCTGCAGCTGCCGTCCCATCGGTGCAGACAGGTGGAATGATGCCACTGTGTCGCTCCTCTGCCAGACGCTGGGGCAGACATCGGCAAATTTCCTTCGGGACAATAAAAGTTTACCTTACCTTACCTTAGACAGGCACGCATGCCATGCGGTGTTCATTTCATCGATACAAAAAAACGATGACGAAAAATGTCCGTCGACTACCTTTGTTCACTGAGGAAAACGAAATACAAAATAACCTATGATGACCAAAACTATGACTACATATATTGTCAATTTCGTGAACAAATAAAAACTAGACTAATAAGGCACTAGTGGAGAGGAGATCCAGTAGAACTAAGACAAGTCATTTCATGCTTTGCGTGGGTGTTGCTACATTATTTGCTTTGCGCGGGTGTTGCACTCCGAAAATAGCCGATCAATAAATCTAAATAGATCTAAAATATGGATCTAAAATAAAGATCTAAAACAGCAGAAAATAGCCGATCTGCAATCTCACAACCCGTCGCAGCGCGATGCGTTGTGAGCTTGCAGATCTGCTATTTTTGCCACGCAGCAAAGTGTAAATCAGGCATTGCCGCATTATGACACCACCATGACCCGCCAAAATACATTTTTGTCGACTAAATCAAACTGTAGATTTAGTAGACTAAAATCTTAGGATATTTAGTCGACTAAAACCATTTCAGATTACTAAAATGTGAAAAAAAAACTAAATGGAATTGTATTCAAAAGACTGACAAAAAAACTACATCAAAGTTTGCTGTCAATATCAACACTGATGCCATGATGCTGGGTGACAGTGACAACGATAGACGGACAGCTGTCAAGACAGCGTTCCTCTCTGACTTCTGTCTGACTGGGTTATGATGAGAGGGGCTCTACTGTCATTCTGATGCAGGGGACACAAGCTTTGAAGTGACTCCGCATGTTCTGGTAGTTTATGCACTTTTTTTTTCATGGGGTCACAACATTCAAAAAGTTAAGCAGGAGTTCTAACGATAAAGTTTTAGGGCAATATAGTCATTTAGGACGGAGCTAAATGTAGTTCTATACCTTGGCTTTGGATTATACAGTTACGTAACTTTTAGAGCAATGCGCATGGACCAAACTGGGGGTCGTTTGGGAACCCTTGGACTTGTATACAATAGTATCCCAACAGCTAACACATCGGCCGACCCGATAGCCGAGGGCACATACCACATGAGTTCTAATGCCTTGCAGTGGTCTTCAACAAGGGGTCCGGGATCCCTAAGGGGTCCTCAGAGTTACTACAGGCGGGCCGCCAAATCTTTGTGTGATGGGATATTTTTGTTTTACATTAACCACTTGAACCCTATACTGTAGCATCCCTATTCTGAGGAGAACTTTAGCCAACAGCAAATCTACACGCCTCGCACTGCTCCATCTCTCTTTCAGCTAGGGGGTCCTTGGCCTGAAAAACGTTGAACACCCCTGATTTACAGTGAGTTGCCGGTTTGATTCCCAGCCAGCAGGACCATATGCTGCATTGTACTGTACTCTCCTACCCCCCCCCCCCCCATAAACACACACACACACACACACACACACACACACACACACACACACACACACACACACACACACACACACACACACACACACACACACACACACACACACACACACACACACACACACACACACACACACACACACACACACACACATTTCCTGCCTCTTACTTACTCAACTCAGAAATAAAAGCTTGAAAAAGCCTTAAAAAATGACTTTCAATTATTAAAAAAGAAATAAAGAGCTTACACATTTGACTCATGTTTTGATTATAGGGCATTTAGTTGTTTTTTTTAATCATTCCTTTACTCTCTTTAATGTTGCCTTTCTATTGTGTTATAATCATTTTTTGTTTTGTTTACTAGGCTTTGGTCTTGTGTTTGTGGTTAATCACAATGCCATGCACTGAGCAAATAAAGGACGTTAAGTTTCAGAAATTAAACGGCAAATGGAGCATTTATATCGCGTCCTTATCCACACAGGCGGCAGAGGAAACCATGCAAGGCACGAGCTGCTTATCGGGATTTCAGGGCCTTGCTCAAGGACACTACGACACTAACCCCAGGGAGAGCCAGCGACCGAACCAGGTACCCTCCGGTTCCCAAGCCGCCACTCTACCGCCCAAGCCACCTCCGCCGCTCTACCACCTGAGCCACTGCCGCCACCAATAAATTAACCCCGCAACAAGGCTATCACGTGATACAATAACATAACATAATAATTAGCTTAACTCCGAAAGAATAAGGATGGACACTTTCAGAGTTAAATAAACTGAGGATTTTACTGCGTAGCGACAAAGTCTGTTAGCGACAAGTGTAGCCTCTATTCAGTGTTTTAACACATTCAAACCGGGAAAGCATCTGCGTCATTTTTGATTGATACTATAGCAACAAACGTTTTTCCAAAAACTGTGGTTCTCAAAAATAGCAGATGTACAAGATCACAGCGCTTCACCTCGTAACTGCAAGCTTGTACATCTGCTATTTTGGATAATGTTTTGAAAAAACTTGAAAGTGTTTGAATCATTTCAAGTCTTTAACACAAATCTTGGGGTCCCTGGCACAAAACCTTTTTAGATGGGGGGTCCTTGGCACAAAAACGTTTGAGAACTAACTGATTTAGAGGGTATTTGTAGAGTCGGCCTCAGGTTTTAATGGGTCAAATAAACTCAGGATATTGACTGTGTAGCGACATGGTCTGTTAGCGACAAGTCTAGCCACTATTCAGTCTTTTAATACAAGCTTGTTGTTGTAACTTTGAGGTGAACTCTGTGGTCAGTGCAGTGCAGGGACTGACAGACAACCAGACAGACAGACAGAGCAGCACCATTGCCTAGGCGAGGCACCTCGTTGCATCAGCTATTCTAGTGAATAATGCACAATCATGAATAAACATACATCAGTGCAGCAGAGCTCAGTGTCTCAGAGACCTGCCCCCCTCCTCCTCCTCCCCCCTTTTTTCCACCCCTCACTCACTCACTCACTCCATTCTCCTTTCCGTCTTCCATCCTTCCATCCTTTGCCTTCCATTCAACTCATTCCGTTTCTTTCTGCCTTTTTTCTCCTCTCATCAAATAACAACCCGCCCCTTTTTTCTCTCCCTTTCTGTCTCTTTCTTTCTCTCTCATCCATTACCATTCAACTCCCACCGTTTTCCCAGTGGTGGAAAGTAACTAAGAAACATTTACCACAAACTACTGTACTCAAGTGCAATTTTGGGGTTACTTTTACTTTACTTGAATATTTATACTTCTAACTCCACTACATCTCAGAGGCAAATATTGCACTTTTTATTGCTCGTCTACAATTACTTGACAGCTTTAGTTTACTAGTTACTTTGCAGATTTAGATTATAATTAATACAAAACATACATTAACCACCTATAAGCCCTATCTTGAACTGTTTTCTGAAAAAAAGTTTGTTAAATGTACTTTTACTTTGGTATTTCAAGTATATTTTGATTCCAAGGCATTTTTGTAGTTTTACACAACAAAAAAAACGTTGAATACAGGACTTTCACTCGTAACAGAGTGTTGTAATATTGAGGTATTGCTACTTATATACTTTAAGTACAAATCCGTGTACCCCCCCCCTCTCAGCCCTGTGGCGGTGTGACAGACATTGTGGCGTTCGTTGGCGCGTCTCGCTGAGGGCGTGTCAGGTTCTGCCCTCTCTCTCTCGCTCCCTCTCTCTCTCACAGAGCCCGGGCCTTCACTCACTTTAGAGCTCAATAGCTCTGCCATGGGCTGGATGGCCGCCTCAAAGGCAGCCATCCAGCCAAGCACAAAGACTGTGTGTGTGTTTGTGTGTGTGTGTGTGTGTGTGTGTGTGTGTGTGTGTGTGTGTGTGTGTGTGTGTGTGTGTGTGTGTGTGTGTGTGTGTGTGTGTGTGTGTGTGTGTGTGTGTGTGTGTGTGTGTGTGTGTGTGTGTGCGTGCGTGCGCATGCATGTACAAAGCCTGCCCACTGGGAATGAACCCCTATAAAAAAGAAGAAGGGGGCGGGGGGGGGTGCGTTGCTCTGCTGAATGTGTCTGAACCTGCCTCCTCCTCCTCCTCCACTACCTCCAATAAATAATACAACACAACACAACAAAAACATAAATACAGAAACCGGGCCTGGCTCTCCCCCTCAATGCTCTTCTTCTTATTCCACCTCCTTTCTTCTCCTGTCTCCTTCTCCTCTCCTCTCCTTCTCCCTCTTATCTTTCTTCTTCTTCTGACCTTTACATTTTTACGTTTCAAATGCGATGCTATAGTGATCGTATGGCCCTGAGTAGAAGCCTGTGCATATTGTTGTTGTCAGGCATGTGATATTTAAATGTTGTGTTTTTTTCGTAATATAACGTCCTACTTGACCATACTACAGCGTCGGACAAACGCGTCAAAATAGTAGCAGATCTACAAGCTCAAAACACGGCACGTTTCGAGCTTGTAGATATGCTACTTTTGCTGTTTTGGAATTTGAATCCTGAAAAGTAAGACTTTTGGACAAAATGATGAGGTTTCCACCCGACAAACGATATTCATTCACATACACTGCATTAACGCCCTGTGTTGAACACAATGATAGAACACAAGAGATTTATCCCAGCTTAAAAAGCACGGAGAGTTGAAAATAATTCAACGCTAATAAAAAACACCAGAGGTGAGCGACGTACAGTGGTAGCCAGTTGAGATCCTCACAATGGGTACCCACCCGTATGGCGCAAAATAGACGCTCAGCGCCCTCGTCGGCGGCGCTGCTGGCGTTTCCAAGAAAACACAGTGTTCCCCATATATTGAACGAAAACTAAAAACATGTAAAATATAACCCCACCCCCCCTTCCTCCTCCTCCCTAAATCTCACTTATTTGCATTGATGATGATGACACACGCTACACGATGACACCATATGACATCTATTGTAGGGAAAAAAAGAGGATTGGCGCTCTAATCTTTATGTTCTTTGCGTGCAAATGTGCATTGTGTGTGTGTGTGTGTGTGTGTGTGGGGGGGGGGGCATTTTGTGTGGGAGCATTTTTCGTGATTGTATATAGTATCTGTCGGGTGGAAACCTCATATGTCCAGAACTGTTACTTCTCAGGATTCCAATTCAAAAGCAGCAAAAGTAGCAGATCCAAACAAACCCGAAACACGCGCTTGTAGATCTGCTACTTTTGATGCTTTAGTGTGATGCTGTAGTGTGATCAAGTATGGCGTTAATTTACATTAAAAAAACACAAAAAAGTTAGAATATGGAGATAAGCGGTTTCTGCCCGACAGTGACGCTATAATGTGCGCGCGAGCGTGTGTGTGTGTGTGTGTGTGTGTGTGTGTGTGTGTGTGTGTGTGTGTGTCACGTGGTTCATTAACAGTGTGTGTGCGGCTGCGTTAGGATTAGGCTCCTATCAGTGGCTCTCTCTCAGGCTGTCAGGCTTTGGGACAGCCGGGGACAAAGGAGGCTCATTTCAATGTGAATGCTGCAGCTGAGGGGACCGCGCTCTCGCAGTGGGGGGACTTCCACTCCACACACACACACACACACACATAACACACACTCCACAAACACACACACGCTTGTATTGCTATACTTGTGAGGACATCAACATTGGCGTTTTTTTTAACATTAACCCTAAAAGCCGAAAAGCACCGCGTCGTAATGAGCTTGTAGATCGGCTATTTTTGGCGCACAACACGGCTGTGCATCTATAAATCGGGCATAACTCTATACTGTAACTCTAACCCCTAAACGTTAACCTCTATGCCTATAATTGTAATCCTATAACCCCAAACCTGAATCTTTTACCTGATTGTAAGCAAATCTCTTTTTTTGTAAGCATAAAACAACCGTTTCTCTCGCGAGGACCAGGAAAATTGTTGTCATCACAAAGTCTATTTCTCGAATTCTACTATACTTGTGGGGGACGTTTGGCCCTCACAAGTATAGTAATACACATAACACACACACACACACACACACACACACACACACACACACACACACACACACACACACACACACACACACACACACACACACACACACACACACACTTGGATCAGCCCCCGTCACATGCACTATGGGACGGCCAAATGAAGGGCCACTCAGACTCCATCAACTCCGTGTCCCAGAAGAATGGAGAGATTTTCGAGAGAGAGAGAGAGAGAGAGAGAGAAGGGGGACGGAACGGGATAAAGATGCGAGGAGGAGAAGAAGAAAAGAGGGAAGGAGGAGGGGGGGAGGGAAGAGAAGAAGAAAAAGATCCCATTTCGAAAGAGCAAGTCGCAGCACAATCCTTTGGACGACATCAATTTGGCTTAAGATCTTGCCTTATTATATGAATTGCCCACGTGCGTGTCACAGAACATGCACGGTTGGGGGGGGGGGGTAAGAAGATGAGATTATGGGTTCACCTTGACCCCCCCACCCCCCTCCAGGATGAGCACGTCCCATCATCACTGCACCTGTCAGTAATTGCAGAAATGGTTGTTGTCTGGGGCAGAAACCTTGTATCTCTGTATTGAAACTTATTGTGTAAAAAAATAGCGTAAAAAGGCGATCTACAAGCTCACAATTTTTTATAAATCATTGCCGTCGGGCAGAAACCATATTGTATTTAAAAAAACATCACACAAAAGCATCAAACATTGCAGATCCGTAAGCTCGACATGCAGCTTGAATCGATGCGTTTTCAGCTTGTAGATTGCTATTTCTGCCATTTTTTAATTTGAATCCTGGAAAGTAACAGTTTGGGACATTATAATATCGAACCAGTATTAACAAGACCTTTGTGACTAAAATAACAACTACCCCCCCCCCCCCCCCCCCCCCCCCACACATTCCCTGAAAACCATTTTGGACGTACAAGGTTTCCAACCGACAGCGACGATCAGAATCTAATCCTGAGGAGGAGGAGGAGGACGTAGTGAGCAGCATTGCTGCGCCGTCGTTAAGAGCGAGGCGGCCATTATCCTGGCTGCCTGCATGGCCCCCATGCTCCTCTCATTACATGCAAATACAGACGCTTTATCTGACGCCTGAATGGGACCCCTTGCCCCCCCCCCCCCAACCCCATCTCCTGAAGAATAGGACACCCTCCCGGCCCACTCAAAAGACGCCCCACCACCACCAGCCAAGCCATTACGGGATTCCGTGCTTCCAAACGCAGACAGACAGACAGACAGACAGACAGACAGACAGAGGGTAGGTGCCTCACGTGGCGAGAGAGGAGGTGCAAGTGATTGGAAGATGTGGAATTAATGGAGATGTTTCACTGAACACCAAAAAACATGGTGTTTGAACACAGCGCCACACAGTGCGAGTTGTGGCCTTTGTGTTCGAGAAGAGTGTATTTGTCTGTGTTTGTCTAAGAGTGTGTATACATAATATGTGACTGCATGTGTGTGTGTGTGTGTGTGTGTGTGTGTGTGTGTGTGTGTGTGTGTGTGTGTGTGTGTGCGTGTGCGTGCGCGCGCGTGCGCGTGCGTGCGTGTGCGTGTGCGCGTGCGTGTGTGTGTGTGCACCACCCACCTGGCTGGCTCATGGGAACGTGGTTCTGGCTGTTCCCAGGTCAGTGCTTGCCGCCAGAGGAGCCCTTCCCGTGGCTGTTCCTCCTGCCACACACCTGTATGCTGTCCCCAGACTCTGTCTGCAGCTTGACGCTTGGTACGGCGAAGATAGAAGACACTGCAGGACGGCACACACACACACACACACACACACATCACGGATTATAGGTTAGATCAGAGCGTTTTTTGAGTACCCCCAGTTTGGTGTACATTATAGGGTCACCGACCCACTATAACTCTGAGGGTGTACAAATGGGGTCCATTTGGTTCCATTTGTACGCCTTCAAAGTTACAGACATGTAAGGATTAATTTGGTCATCCTATAACTATCAATAATTTAGCTGGGGACCTGCCTGAACCCACCTCAAGGACTCCTGGGGGGTCCCCACACACCAAAAAAAACACTAGCGGATTTTAAATATAGATGGATAAAACTTGATCTCTCCTTTAATGAACTACTATAGTATCCCATCAATTCGTATAAGCATAATTCGTATAAATCGGGGCCATAGCAAAGCAGGGGGTTATACAGTAAGATGAAGTCTGAGTTTGAGACTTTTGGAGTTAAGTACAGTATAAGAAACAGAGCAGCCACAGATCCCTGCTCTGTTTCACAGGAACGCTCTCATCCTCTTATCTAAGTTGGAAACACCGCTATACAGGAAGAGGGTCTGCATGCAGTCAGAGAGCAGGAACGCAGCGGAGATGAACGGAGCTGTCAAAACACACTCCGCTCTCTGCTCTCCTGGCTGGCTTTCATTTCCGTACGCATCGCATGCAGCACAGAGAGAGAGAGAGAGAGACGCCAGGGTCCATGGGAAACCCGCCAGGCCCCTTCTCAAGGTCAATGTGCTTCTCAAAGTGGGGCCCGCGGGGACAGTTGGCTCTATGTTGGCTCTGTACTTGGACCGCTTTTTTTCCTGTCTACACAAAATCTCTTTAATCTTGTCAAAAAATAGAAAAAGTGAGGTTGTAAAATCTGCTACTTTTGGCTTATGTTCTATATCTCTGCTGTCCGGCAGGAACCAGCTAACTCAGTATATGAAAAAAAGTGGAGTTAGGAGGTTTTGTTCATCATTGATAACAGCTGAATGGACCTCCAAGCTCACAATGAGGTTGGAGGTCAAAAGGGGGTGGGGCCTGGAGTCAGCAAAACCAGCTAACTCCGGTGGAGTTAGCTGGTTTAGCAGAAAGTTTGAGGATCCAATGGAGTTAGCTGGTTTTGTCAGAAGCGCTTTTTAATGCTTTTCATTGGTTCAATTTTCTTTTTACCAACACACAGACGTAAAGGGTGTTCAATAGCCCTGATTTATGGAAAAAAAAATGCAAAAGCGTCAAAATGGAGTTAGCTGGTTTCTGCCGGACAGCAACAATATTTAATATTTTGGCTATTCAAAAATACCCAATCTACAAGCTGTGTTGAGATGTATTGTGAGCTTTTAGATTGGCTATTTTTAGGGGAAAAAAACGTATAAATTGAAAAATCTTCACAAATGTTATCTTATGGGGGACGGGACCTTCACATGAAAACGTTTGAGAACAACCGCTCAAGGTCGCTGCGCTTGCGGTGCGTCTCCGAGACCCCCCCCCCCCCCCCCTCCACCCCCCACACACACCCACTCACACACACACACACACATGCGCTCTCTCTCAGATGAAAATGTCACAATTCAATTGGCACACCGACACTCCCTGCGGGAGCAGCCATTGTCTCAGTAATTCTGCCATTGTTCCTGCTAATCTGTCTGGGTATTGTTACATAAATCACATCATAAATCCATAACACACGTCACACAATGACACCGCTGGCTTGGCAGTGAAGTACTTAGAGTGAGTATAGGTAAAAGTATAGCAATTCCACAGTGTAGAAATACTGTGGCATCAAAATATACTCTCATTAAACACTCATAATCAATGGCTGATTGCATTTATTTGTGCAATTATTATTTTTCTATTGTCAAATAATTGTAATGGAGTAAGAAGTACAACATGTGTCTCTGAGATGTAGTGGAGTAGAAGAATGAAGTATCGAATATTCAATACCTCCGAAATTGTTACTGTAAGTAGGCCTACGGTACTTTTCCACCACTGTCGATTGGCCACTAAAGAAGCTTAACTCTTTCATCCCTAGGAGAGCAAAACGGAAGCACAACCACACCCACTGGCTGCCATTTAACTACTTAAAGGAACAATTCACCCATTTTCAACCTTATCTTCATAGACTGTAATTGTTCCTCACTAATTCTCATTATAAGACGGTATTATTTCTCTGTGTCTCAGAGGTGTGGGTCGTGGAGAGGTCAGAAACGTTCACACCGGTGACATCATGTCAGTTGAAGCATCGACTGATGGTGAAAGGATCATTTATCCAAAGAGTAAGAAAATAAATTGCCGCCTACAAAAAGACTACATCTCCCATTAACCCAGCGTCCGGTCCGTCGCACGTGATCAGCATCACGTTGTGTTGTGCTTGATTTATTATTTTTGTAGGAGAGATCTTAAGAAAATCTGATACCTGGGTTCAGTTGGGCCGCCAGTTAAATTATAATTCGGTGTGGTATGAGTGAAACGGCGGGCATGCCCGAATGTGGAGCAAGGCTCACTAACAGCAGGGCCCGAATTCCCCCGCGTGCCCCCCCCCCCCTCCCCTCCCTTACCCGGGCATTCCCATTGGCACAGACAACACTCTGCTGGAGGAAGATGATTACCATGCTGGGTTTGTAGCCAAATACTGAAGGCTGCACTAATTAGCCATTTCTTTATCTCGTTTTCTCTTTCTCTTCTGCATAATTTCAGCGCCCCCCCCACTCACCCCCCCCTCCAACATCACAATCTTTCTTTCCATCCCTCTATTTGTGTCTCTTTTTCCGCTTTCTCTGTCTTTGTACACACAGAGGATACTGATGCCATTTAGAAGGCTGTTTATCCTACTATACTGTCCTCATTTAGAAAAGAAAAAAAGCAGCTTTTTTTTCCTTCTTTTTTAAATCACCACAATTCTATCCTTGTCAGAAGCTGAGAATTTCTCTGTGTGCGCTTTGTTTTGTGTGTGTGTGTGTGTGTGTGTGTGTGTGTGTGTGTGTGTGTGTGTGTGTGTGTGTGTGTGTGTGTGTGTGTGTGTGTGTGTGTGTGTGTGTGTGTGTGTGTGCGCGCGTGTGCGTGTGCGTGTGTGTGTACTCATGTTACATGCCAAAAAAAGAGACAATTTTAGAGAGGCTAAAAACACAGAGACAGAGAGAGAGAGAGAGAGAGAGAGAGAGAGTGAGAGAGAGAGAGAGAGTGAGTGAGAGAAAGCATAGAGTAAACAAGGAAGCAAAGTGTGAGTGTGTGCACGTGTGCGTGCGTGCGTGCGTGCGTGCGTGCGTGTGTGCGTGCGTGTGTGTGTGTGTAACAACCTGCTGGGTGCTGATAACAGGATTAATACAGCAAAAAAAAAGAAAAAAAATCCTAATCTGGGGGAATAACAAAAAAAAAAGAGGGATTCTCACATTAAAATGACCACCCTGTGGGCTGTCTCTTCTCTTCTATCACAGGCCTGGCAGACAGACAGAGAGCAGGCAGAGCCCATGTGCTTTAACACTGCTAATGAATGCCACGCTAACAGGATTGAGGATGTCGTCGGCCTTGTCACATAATCTGTACGTCCTCCTGACACCATGCTCATGCTGTTCACACTGATAGCAGCGCCTTTAATTGATATCGTTAGCTGTCGCCGTGCAGAAACCTCTTATCTCCACATTATGTGCAAAAGCCAAAACTGTTACTTTTCAGTATTCAAAGACAAAATATATCAAAAGTAGCAGATCTACAAGCTTGCGTGTCTGCTACCTCTGGGGGGTCTCCTCTGGGGGTCCCGGCCCACAGATTGAGAACCACTGCCTTAGCGTACGTCTTTTACTTTGCATCTGTACTTTAACTGCCATGCTGTCTCTGACGATTGAATTTCTCCAGCGGGATCAATGAAGGTCTCTCTCTCTCTCTCTTTCTCTCTCTCTAGTCTCTCTAATATTTCTCCCCCCTTCCCCCGCCCTCCCCCTCACTCCCTCTCTCTCTCGTAACCCACTCGGGGCGTCAACAGCATTAATATCCATATAATAACTAAAGTTAACATGTGGTGGATCTTGCGGCGGCGTCCAGCAGAGGTCCAGCTGGGCCGGTGGTCGTCTCCACATGAACCAAAACAACCCCAGGTCACCCCTCTGTTTCTGTTACTTCACAGAGGAGAGAGAGAGAGAGAGAGAGAGAGACTGCAGTGGAGACAGGGGGAGGATTGGGGCTCTAAGTTATCATCTCTCTCGGGTAGAAACCTCATATGTTCCAAAACTTTTCGGGATTCAAATTCAAAAGCATCAAAAGTAGAAGATCTACGAGCTCGAAACGCGTCGCTTGTAGATCTGCTACTTTTGATGCTTTTGTGTGACGCTGTAGTATGATCAAGTAGGGCGTTAATTTACGGAAAAAACACACATATTTGGAAAATGGAAATAAGAGGTTTCTGCCCGACACGACACAAATGATACGAACCAATACTTAAGCCTATACTCCTTGAGGAGATAAAGTTCGGCATGGTAATAAAGAAAACCTAAAATGTGTGTGTGTGTGTGTGTGTGTGTGTGTGTGTGTGTGTGTGTGTGTGTGTGTGTGTGTGTGTGTGTGTGTGTGTGTGTGTGTGTGTGTGTGTGTGTGTGTGTGTGTGTGTGTGTGTGTGTGTGTGCGTGCGTGTTTCAGTGTTCATTTAGTCGACTAAGACTAGACTAGGACTAAACAATTTCAGAAGACTAAAATAGGACTAAAACTAAATGGTGTGTTATTCAAAGGACTAAGACTAAAGCAGAATTTGCTGCAGTGTAATTGTTTTTGACTAAGACTAAGACTAAAAGACTAAGGTTATTTATATTTAGTCAACTAGACTAAGACTAAAGGTGGTTACACACCGGGCGAATATGCGAATATACGCAAAATTCGGACTCGTTCCGAATAATTAAAAGACGCTTTTTCGCTTCGCTTTTTCGCTCCATGTATGGAGCCATTGACTTTATAAGGTTTTAAAAAAAAACGCATTATTCGCACGAAAAAATCGCCCCGGTGTGTAACAACCTTAAAGGGGCTACACCATGAATTTCATTTTTTTTTAGGTTTTTAGTATTTTTTGGGCTCCCCAGTGTCTCTTGTACCCAAAAAAATATTTTTTTTTAACATTCAGTCATTCATGCTCATTTCATGGATTTCCTGAATGGGCGTGTCTGAACAGGCCATTTCAGAATGGCTGTGCAAGTGATGTCACTTGCACAGATTTTGCATTGACGATGGCCAGACAGAATTGCTCAGTAGCTCCCCCCTGCCCAATAGGACGTTTTGGTATTGCAGCTGAAAAAGCTTGGAATGACAGACAGTCAGATTGTGAGAAAAAATATCTGGATGTTTTTTAGGCTTACAACCTGTTTAAAACGTATTAGGGGGCAATATTTATATATAATAATTTTTTTTTAATTCATGGTGTAGCCCCTTTAAGACTAAACATTTTCAGAAGACTAAAGTAGGACTAAAACTAAATGGTGTGTTATTCAAAAGACTAAGACTAAGACTAAATCAAAATTTGCTGTCAAAATTAACACTGGTGTGTGCGTGTGTGTGCGTGTGTGTGGTGTACGTACTATCCGACAGCTCCCAGATCCGTGGAGGCAGGTGGCTGAAGTACTCGTGGTTCAGGGCGTTCAGGGCAGAGAGCCGGTTCTTTGGGAAGCACTGGAGGAACCTGGAGGCCAACTCCTCTGCATGGTCCACGTAGCCCAGCCTGACGACACACACACACACACACACACACACACACACACATTCTGTATTAGTACACTAGTGAGGACATCAACATTTTAGCCCATTAAAGACAGACAGACACACATACAGACAGACAGAATATAATAAACGACACACGTCACATGCCTGACAAAACCACT
>NC_139940.1:43063103-43095603 GCF_963454915.1 Gymnoscopelus microlampas | reverse complement strand
TAAAAGGCCGGAATTCAAAATTTACTTGAGTAAAAGTATGAAATTATTGGTATCATAATGTACTTAAAGAACCAAAAGTGAAAGTACTAAAATGTTTGAAAATAGCAGATCTACAAGCTCACAATGCGTCGCGGTGCGACGCATTGTGAGCTTGTAGATCGGCTATTTTAAAACAGCCTAGGTATAAAATAGGGCTAAAGTGGTTAATGTATGTTTTATAATGTAATGCAAAGCAACTAGTAACTAAAGTTTTCAAATAATTCAAGTGGAGTAAAAGTACAACATTTTCCTCTGTAGTGGAGTAGAAGTAAAAGTATAGACAATTGGAAATACCCCAGTAAAGTAAAAGTACCTCAAAACTGTACTTAAGTACAGTACTTGAGTAAATGTACTTGGTTACTTTACACCACTGGGGGAAAGGTAGGCCAGACACCTGGCTCAGATGTTCAGTTTCAGCCCCCGACGCCGCGGGAGAAGAGCAAGGCCGCCCGGGCTTTCTTTCTTTCAGCTGCGCTGGACGTGGCGAGGCTATGGCAACCCGCGCCGGTGTTTTGGAACGAGGGGCTTTTGTGGTTTCTGTCAAAACACACAACATGGTCGTTGTCATGATCAAAACGGCGGCGCAGGAGAACGTTCCTTTCAACCGCCCGTTGTTGCGTGAGTCACCGGGCGATGATGATGAGGGCGCCGAACAAAGAGAGAGAGAGTGACGAGGACGGAGAAAAGACTGGAAAGAAAGTGATTGATTGATTGACGGGCAAGGCTTGACATGCAGACACAATGTCTGTTACCTGAGTCATGTGGAAGAATTATGGTCAGTGGTGGAAAAAGTACTCGAATGTGTTACTTAGGTAAATGTATCAATACTGCAATGTAGAAGTACTCTGTTACAAGTAAAAGTCCGGAAGTAAAAGTACAAAAGTATTGGTATCACAATGTACTTAAAGTACCAAAAGTAAAAGTACTCATGATGCAGAATGTCCTGTCTCAAGTTTTCAAATGTATTAAAATCTTTTGAGAATAGCCGATCTACAAGCTCGTGACACATTGTGAGCTTGAAGATTGGCTATTTTCAAATGGCCGAATTGTACAAAGGGCTGAAGTGGTTAAGGTATGTTTTGTAATAATACTCAAAATCTACAAAGTAACTAGTAACTCAACTTTTCAAATAAATGTAGTGGAGTAAAAGTACAACATTTGCCTCTGAGATGTATTGGAGTATACAGTAAGTAAAAGCTCTGAAAATACTCCAGTAAAGTAAAAAATACCTCAAAATTGTATTTAAGTACAGCACTTGAGTAAAAGTTACTTTAAACCACTGCTGTGTTGTTATCCAAGTCATGTGGAAGAATTATGGTATACTTTATATGTTGTTTACCTTATGATGTGTTCTGACCATCTGAATACCATAGAGCAGACATTATGCAAAACGTTCGGCCCGGGAGCCAATCGTGGCACGAGTGCAGATATTATATGGCCTGCGGCTTCCTTCCTAAAATGTATTATTTATGGCCAGTATATAGTCATGT
Organism: Gymnoscopelus microlampas; assembly: GCF_963454915.1. Lineage (NCBI taxonomy): Eukaryota > Metazoa > Chordata > Actinopteri > Myctophiformes > Myctophidae > Gymnoscopelus > Gymnoscopelus microlampas. The sequence continues at coordinate 43,094,074 of NC_139940.1, read as the reverse complement.
GAAATTCATACGTTTAAGTTCCAGGGTGTTTTTTAAATGAACCCGGGCAGCAAGGCTATTTCTCAGTAGTACTTGTAAGGATTCCGAACTTCGTGTTGTTCCATCTTCAGATGTGAAAGAAAGGACATTTTTTATTATTATTATGATTGTAGAGACCTTTTCAGACCTGGTTACAGTTGGCTACACTGCCATTTGAACAAAATATCATTTATAGGACTGTAAATATAATAGCAATCCAGTGCATACATGGACAGGGCTGGGGGGAAAAAGGACTGAATTGTTTTTGTTTTGTTGACAGCACAGTTGAGTGGTTTAACCCATTCAATCTGGGAACATATCTGTCTGTGTTATTTTATATTTCTTTGGCTATTCAAAAATAAAAAAATAAAATCTTGAATATTTGTGCGAATATTTGAATATATATGTATATTTTTAAAGGTAACATTTGGTAACTCAAATCTTTGCTTCATGCGGGTAGCTGGAACTAAATATTTTGAGGTCCTTTTAGGCACCACTGATATTATAGCAACATATGTTTTTCAGGATTTAGAAGACATTTATAGAGTCCCCCCGAAACAAAGATTAGAGTAAAAAAAAAATCTTTAAAAATCTATATATATTCAAAGCAGAAATTCTCAAGATTTTTCAAAAATAGCAGATCTACAAGCTCATTGCGCGGCACTCGGTGCAGCGCGATGAGCTTGTAGATCTGCTATTTTTGAATAGCCAAAGAAATCTAAAAATGACAGATTCTTTCCCGGACTAAATGGGTTAATCACATTTGGCTACACAGCCAACAAAAGAATACTGATATTCCACATTAAATAAAATTGCTGTAATGCTGATGCCTTTGGGTGAGACTTTGTTAAGGTACAGTATGACAGGAGATGCAGTCGGCCCTAGAAGGTATTTCCGTTTTTTTTTCCAAATATGGCCCCCTTTGGAAAAAAAAGGATTACAAAAAAAAGGTTTATAGACACCCCTGGCATAGAGGCAAGTTGCCATGACACAGGCCTGGTACAGTATCTACTGTTTAGGGCAGTGGTTCTCAAACTTGTTCGTGCCAAGGACACCCACATTTATATGTATTTGGCCGCAGACTTCTCCCATTTGGAGCTCATACCGTATATATCAAACCTTTTTTTAATAATGTGAAGTGTCTCCAACTCTGTTTGCTTCAACAATTACTATTTGATACAGAACTCTCAAGAGTTTTTTTTGCTGTGCAGAGCTTGGATTCAGCGTATACACTGTCTCTATATATAGCTAACATAAACAGTGGGTTCTGTTCCTGGTCAAAATGCACATGAGCACATCTGCAAACACTAGAGTCAGGCATTGTGGATAGGAACTGGACCCGTGAGTATTATCCATATGTGATGACTTGCCAAATTGAACAGTTATACTGTCTACAGTATAGGTCTATGCAGTAAAATCATGCGTTATTCTCAAGGTGCAGTGAGTGATTTCCATTTGTTGAAACAGGTCGGGATATAAATCTTATCCAATCAGGCGAGCGAACTCATACTGGTGCACTTAGTTTTAGAGTTTCATCATTTTCTAACAATAGCAGAAATAGCCGATTTACAGGCCCACAAAAACAACATCTTGACATCCGCTAGTTTTTGAAAATGGAAAATCTTAAAACGTCTGCCTATAATGACATATAGGGAGGTCAGGGTTCATATGTTTAATGACGTGTTGACGTTCTGTTGACTGGCTGAGTAACGTTATGAGGTAAGCTTACATAATGACATCATCACGCAACGACATCGCAATGTCATTACAACCCCGTCCCTTAACTCTTTCACTGCCAATGACGAGATGTCTCGTCATATTTTGCAATGGCACACACCGCCAATGAGGAGAATGAAGGAGAGTTTGTGTTTTCTTTTCAGTGGTTTTACGATAGAGGGCGCTCTTCCGCAGAATGATCCAGGACCACCCAAGAAGAGTACACCTAGAAATCACATGATCACAACAAAATTAAGCTGGTTTCGTTCAGTATAATAGGATTTATAAAAGTAAAATGTTCTCTGCTTTCTGTTGTTTTTGGCGACAACATGCCAGATTCATTCAACTGCCCATAACTATGGAGTGGATTACGCTTTTTTCCGCCCGATTTTCAGAAAATCTCTGGCAGTTAAAGCGTTAAAATCAATCGTCAAATAAACAACACAACACACACACAGCCGAACAGTCTGCTGTGTAGCGGAGGGGATTCAATTTGTCATATTAGGAGATCAACAGTCATCAACAGTCTGCTGTGTAGCGCAGGGTATTCAATTCGTCATATTAGGAGATCAATAGTCATCGGTTTCCTTTTATTGGCCAACCCAACCAATCAGCTTTGTGGATTGGCAGAACTTGGCGTGACATTTGTGCCACCAAACCAATATAAGCGATAGCGCACACTTTAGCTCCCCGACGCAGTTGTTTTTCACAGGAAGGCTTTACAAATCCAACTTTATTTGCAGTGTGAGAAATGTTCTGCTGGATACTGGATCGTATTGGAGGACCGAAGGCAGAAGGTTATGCTGCTGTTTCAGTGGAGCATGAGGTGTACACCTTCGGAGGGGGTTGCATAGGGCTCCATGATGGTGGCGACATATTGCCGTCATATGATGTGCACGTTTTCAACACAGTGTCTTTACGCTGGAGGACGTTGACCCTGGAGAGAACAGGAAGGGAGCGTTGCCTTAAGGATCCCTCCCTGGGCCAGACGGCGGTGCTGATAGAAGACATAATCTACATCTGGGGAGGGTATACCTGCTGCCCAATTACACACAAGCACGACATGCTTCATGCATTTAATGTCGACACCCACAGTTGGCTCAAATCCGAGGTTTCTGGGACTGTTCCGTTCGGAAGGCGCTACCACTCAGCCTGCGTCTTGGGTAAGGTCATGTATATACATGGAGGAAGGCAAATGCTGTACCCACTAATGTATCGACAGACTAATGACATCTACAAGTTGGATACCACCACAATGGTCTGGTCGTTAATTAACACCACAGGCACTCCACCACCTGCTTCAGAACTTCACTCTTCCACCATCATCGGGACAAGGATGTTTGTATTTGGGGGCTATAAGAATGGGCGGAACTTCAAGATCAGAGTGTTTGACACAGAGACCAACTGCTGGCTGAGCACGCCTTCTGCACAGCGTCGTCCAGAAGAACGCTGGGGTCATGCAGCCTTTGCCTACCGTGGAGAGCTGTACATATTTGGTGGTCGCAACAGCGACCACTTGGTCCACGATCGGTGGAAATTCAATCCAGAGACCTTCTCCTGGAAGAAGGTTGAGACCAAGGGGAAAGGACCGGAGGCATGGATGTACCATAATGTAATGTGCTGTTGCATGGTGGGAGATCGTGTCGTTCTCTCGGGGGAGAACATCACAGACAATTACAATTACATGTTCATCCTAGACTTAAGTCCTGGTCTTAAGACGTTATGCAAGCTGGCGGTTATGCAGTACGGTCTGGAGCAGTCTGGACTCCCTCACAACATCAGGTGGGAACTAGCAGCCATGACTACCAGCACGTCCAATGGTGCCAACAGCTAATAAACAAAAAAGGAGCCCTAAAAAGGGTGGAGAACAACCACTGACGCTCGGCAAAGCCGGAAGCACACTGTGTAGCCTTTTGATGCTTTACATTGTAAAACATAGCGTCAAAATCATTTTAACCACTTAGCTTTGGCTATTCAAAGATAGCAGATATACAAGCTCATAGTGCGGCACCGAGTGCCGCGCTATGAGCTTGTAGATCTGCTATTCAAAGCCAGGAGGAGCCGGGGATCGAAACCGGGGGACCTTCCGGCTCCAAAACGTCCCTGCTCACCTGCTGAGCCACAGCCGGCCCCAACAACTACAACTACAACTATATCCCTGACCGTGGGACGCGATGTCAGGAGCAAAGAATGAAAGGCTAGCTGGGAGAGAGAGAGACATAGAGAGAGAGAGAGAGAGAGAGCAGGAAAAAAGAGCGGAAGTCGGTTAAAACGGTCCGAGCAGGCAGCTCTGTAAGCAAGCGGGGACAAAGTGAGCGTATGTATGTGTCCGTATCGGCTCCATCGCCGGCTGGCACGCGATAAAAGGATCTGCGGAGACGCAGCGGTCGTTAACATTCCTGCTCCGTCTCTTTCTTCACATATTTATTTCCTCACGGACTGGAGCTGCGCCAGGGAATACAGCGCCGACCAGGACTCACAGACACACAGACACACACACAGACACACAGACAGACCCCAGTGGTGGAAAGTAACTAAGTATGTTTACTCAAGCACTACTGCACTTGAGTACAGTTTTGAGGTACTTTTTTTTACTTCACTCGAGTATGTACATTTTTCGATAGTTCATACTTCAACTCAAAGATTTGCAAAAGTTTGAAGAAAAAAAACGGTGAAATGGGCTATTCACAATGAGCATCTTTACTTTTGGTACTTTAAGTATATTTGTACTCAATTCAAAGTTTGATTACATAACTTGTAACAAATATTGTGGTATTGCTACTTTTACTTAAGTAAAACACTAAAACAATCTGAGTACTTCTTCCGCCACTGAGACATACAGACAGACAGACAGACAGACAGACGGGGGAGTCGTGTGAACGGGGCAGCCGCTGGCATCCCCGCCCCGGGCATTAGGGGATGGAGGGCAGGGGGGTCAGATATGGAGGGCATGGGAGAGCGACCCGGACCGGACCGCCTGTCCATCTGTCTATCAGTCAGACTGTTACTGAGGGGCTGCTGTGTCTCCACTGTCAAGCGGCCTTCTGTCTGGTATGACATGAGCCAATGACTGACTGGCTCTCTCACTGTCTGTCAAATACACACTCACACGCGCACGCACATACGCACATACGCACTCACGCGCACGCGCACGCACGCACGCACGCACGCACGCACGCACGCACGCACGCAACCTCCTGTGATCAAATCCTCCAGAGTGTGCAACTATTTTTTTCTCTCTCAACATTTTTTTTTCTCTCTCCTCACAGTTTACTGAGGTTAGGGTTAGGTATATTTTTGTGAGGTTACGGTTAGGTTTAGGTATATTTTTGTGAGGTTATGGTTAGGTATAGTTTTGTCAACATGCGACGTCGCCATGGCGTCCCGTCATGTCAAAACTTGCCGTTTCAGGGCTACTGACAAAATGTGACGCCTTGGGAGTGAGAACGGGTTGCACATACCCATGTATGGTTGCTGTCGGGCCTCGAAACCTCTTATCTGAATAACGCCCTACTTGATCATACTACAACGTCACACTAAGAGCATGAAAAGTAGCAGATCCACAAGCTTGAAAGGCGTTGGACATGTGAGGTTTCCACCCGACAGAGCCGCTACATGCACATGGCTGATTTACACAGCATGCTTTCATTTCTCTGGTGAGGACCAGGAAAGTTGTCCTCACAAAGTTTTTTTTTTCTCTCCTCAAACTCTACGATATTTGTGAGGGACGTTTGGCCCTCACAACTATAGCTTGTAGATCGGCTAATTTCCCCATGTTGCAACGGCGGCATGGCAACTATAGCATAAACCCTCGTTTGCCCGGTGCCCGCCCCCCCCCCGGTTTATTGATGCGACCACGTCCACACCCGGGATGACCCTCGCCGTTACTAATATTCACCCCACGGCGCGGCCCGCCCCCCCCTCGCCATTCAAACCATTGAGGAGAACAGGGCCTCTGTGAAGGCCTTCGTTCCAACTTTGTGTCCCCCAACCCCGCCCAAGCAGTGTTAATATAGTGTTACAAGACATTTTTGTTTGTAAGATCCAAGTCCCAATCTGTGATTTGTGAAGCAGCGTAAAACGGAACTGAGCTCCGCAAACCAGCGCTGCGTTTCCTAAAACAACTAGCACAAATACTTTGAATAATGTTATGTTCTTGCTGTTCTACACATACAGCCAACCAATTAAAGAAATTGCAGATTGAGACTTTAATCTTTATGAAATATCTGAGAACTTGAAGACCATCAGGGTTTTTTTTTATGAAAGACTCTTGTACTCTTTAATCTCATAGAAATAACTGACATCACTGAGAACTTTAATCCATAATGCGAAATTCTGTATGTATTTGTGTCCTCATGGGATATGCCTCAGTGTGTTTGTGTGGTGTGTGTGTGTGTGTGTGTGTGTGTGTGTGTGTGTGTGTGTGTGTGTGTGTGTGTGTGTGTGCGTGCGTGCGTGCGTGCGTGCGTGCGTGCGTGCGTGCGTGCGTGCGTGCGTGCGTGCGTGCGTGCGTGCGTGTGTGTGTGTGTGTGTGCAGTGGTGGAAAAAGTATTCAAAAGTCCGAAATTACAAATGTACTTAAAAAATAAAAAAAGTACAAAAATGTTTGAAAATAGCAGATCCACAAGCTCAGAACGTGTCGCGATGTGACGCGTTGTGAGCTTTTGGATCTGCTAATAAAATTAATTTAATGTAGGTTTTATAATGTAATAATGTGCATCTGCCAAGTAACTACAGTAACTAACTGTGTGTGTGTGTGTGTGTGTGTGTGTGTGTGTGTGCAGAGATGCTCATAGGCCTGCGTCCTGCGTCTCTGACGCACCATATTGAAAAAGGACGCATTCACGGCACCCTCGTTGCGTCCATGGGACGCACTACAATTTAGCGGAAATTACCGCGGATTTGAAGGCCATCCGTGGATTTCAAAGCCGTCCGCGGATTACAAGGCATAGTGCAGGAAACAAGAAAAATCTCGGTAAAACACCGCCGTATGGAGAAGTATTCTCACTCTGTCTCAGGGCATTGCGAGCTGCTGCTAGAGGGAGAGAGAGTGAAAGTGCAGCGCAACTTACAGCCCAACTTCAAAGCAAGTTAACGATGGCTCGTTGACCCCAATTTGACCACTATGCAATCAACACTGAACAGCACTAATTAATGGCAGCTGTGATTCTTGTGTCTTTCCGTGCAGCCAGATATCAAATAATTCCCTGTAGAGCAGGGGTCTTCAGTGTTTTCAGGCCAAGGACCCCCTAGTTGAGAGAGAGATGAAGCAGGGACCCCCTCTATATTGTATAAAATTGTGTTTCAGATAAACTTTTGCTGCTCTTTTTTCCCTTTACACACCTATAACTCCAAAAATAGCCGATCTACAAGCTCACAAGTGTGAGCTTGTAGATCTGCTATTTTTGGCTAAAGTTCTCCTCAGAAAAGGGATACTAGGATTCAAGTGGTTAATGTAAAAAAAAAAATCAAGTACTACAAGTACTACAAGTACTAGTTGTCGGATTTGGAATTGTGTACTTTTCTTTCAGATACATGTTCTACATGAATATAACCATATAAGATGAAACACGAGTTAAACGCTGTGCATTTTTGTGGGACCCATAAAATGTCCCTGGGACCCATCTAAAAGACCACCCTTGCATCCCAGGACCCATTGCATTGAAAACCTAGCAACATCACTGTGTGTGTGTGTGTGTGTGTGTGTGTGTGTGTGTGTGTCTCGTGTGGTGGTGGACAAGCGTGTCTCTAACAGGGTCTGTCTGTCTGTCAGACAGTCAGTCAGCGCCCGAGGGTGGGTCACGGAGGTGACCCCTCCCCCCTCTGAGAGAGGGAGTAGGAGGAGGGGCTGGTCTCCTATAAGAACTTCCTTTCAAGGACAGGAAGTTCATAAAATGTTCGCGTCAGCAAAAAAGAAAAAACAGGAGAAAGGACCCTCTGACCCCCACATTGGCTCATACATGCACAGACAGTGACACACACTCACTCTCACACTCACACACACACACACACACACACACACACACACACACACACACACACACACACACACACACACACACACACACACACACACACACACACACACACAAAGACAGACAGACGCCAGCGTTCTGTGAATTCCTGCAGGTACATCAACACCATACATGCACAAGAAGACACTAGCGCAGCGCCCTGGTTCTCAAACATTTTCATGTCAAGGACCTCCTATAATTGATATGTTTTTGTGGCCGTGGCAGGACACCCGCTTGAAGAGATTTTGTGCCAGGGGTACCCCCCCCCCCCCCCCCCCCCAACCCCATTTTTATCAACAATAGCGGATCCACAAGCTCACAACGTGGCATGTTGTGAGCTTGTAGATTGGCTAAAACAGGGCTTAACTGTTCCTCATTTTGCTGGGGATCCGCTGAAACCTCCATCAAGGACCCCTGGGGTCCCCGGACCCCACTTTGAGAACCAGTGCAATAACGACACGCAAGATGTCGGGAGAAGTGTACTGTACTTACTTATTCCAGGCTTGTCTGAGCTTCTTGGCGCTGTACACCGTGAAACGATCTGTGAAGGAGAGAGAGAGACCAAACACAAGTCAAACTGTGTGATCTAACATTTCTGTTCCGCTCACAACGTGTCGCGATGAGGGTTGAGATCCTGACCCGGAGGAACCGATTCCACCATTGAGAAACCGGAACCGGTTCCATCACATTTTGGAACCGTTTCCGCAACCGGTTTATCACACTGTCAGAGCTGGTATGTGGACTTCATGTGATTCTCAAACTTTTTAATTTCAAGTGACACCGTCACTCTAAGATTGTACAAATGTAACATTTGTACACTCTCAGAGTTACAGACCTGTACGGGTACACTTGGAGCCTCCTATAGGAATCATTAAAGGGAACAGTTATGGAATCGGACTGTTAATGTTTTTGTTTCGTTTTTTGTTTCGTTTTTTTCTTAATGAAAAAATAAATAGCAGATCGGCTATTTTCAAAAAGCCGTAGCCGCAATCTTTTGGACTTGGTTTTCATTCTGGCATGCACTGCCCGTTACTGTCCACCATTGATGATCTTCAACACATTTGAAGTCACACGTCTGCAACGTTGCTCCACATCAGCGGAAAAAAAGAACAAACCTATAGGACTCCTTGGTGACTCTTAATTGAAGGAAGCCAGGTTGATTTTTGACGTACTGTATATTCTGTACTGTATCTTTCCACAGCTCAGCCTGTTTATTATTCTGCATGCAGTGTGCATGAGGCTGGGTGCTGTGCGGCCTCCCTCACAGCTCACTTCAAATCACCCCCTGGGCCAAAAAAAACCTGTGTGTGTGCGTGTGTGTGCGCGTGCGTGCGTGCGTGCGTGCGTGCGTGCGTGCGTGCGTGCGTGCGTGCGTGCGTGCGTGCGTGCGTGCGTGCGTGCGTGCGTGCGTGCGTGCGTGCGTGCGTGCGTGCGTGCGTGCGTGCGTGCGTGTGTGTGTGGAGTCATGGACACAAACAAGTCTGAGGCTGCCAACATCCCAGCCAGCCAGACAACAAGTTAGTAATTCAGTCAGTCAGTCAGCCAGTCAGCCAGTCAGTCCAGTGCAGAGAGTCCAGCGCATCAGTGTTGATTTCGTCGACTAAAACTATGACGAAACATGTCATGTTATCACTGACGAAAACTAAATAAAAACTAAGCTATGATGACTAAAACTATGACTAAATCATTTCGTCAACAAATACAAACTAGACTAAAATGTTAGGGAGCGACTAGTGGAAAAGAGATCCAGTAGAACTAAAAGAGAGGTCATTTTATGTTTGGTTGCGCTCGGGTGTTGCACTCTGAAAATAGCCGATCTACAAGCTCACAACGCGTCGCAGCAGATCGGCTATTTTCAACATGCAACCAAGTGTAAAATGAGCCATTACTACGCCATCAAGGCCAACACCAAAACACATTCTAGTCGACTAAAACTAAACTAAAACTAAAACATTTCAGATGACTAAAATATGACTAAAACTATATAGTTTTTTATGACTAAAACGAACTGTTTCAAATCACCCCCTGGGCCCAAAAAACCTCTCTGTGTGTGTGCACCATGGAGTCATGGACACAAACAAGTCTGAGGCTGCCAACATCCCAGCGAGCCAGACAACAAGTTAGTAATTCAGCCAAACAGCCAGTCAGTCAGTCAGTCATGGAGTCAGTCCAGTGCAGTGAGTCCAGCACATACAGCCCAGAGCAGGGCCAGACACTGCACTGTGCCAGAAAGTGGCCCCGGCTGGACACAACCAGCCTGCATGGGTGCCAGAGGAGAAGGAGTCAGACTCAACACCCAGGGGTGGGGAGATGAGAGGTGGGGGGGGTGCGAAGGATTTTTGTGGCTGGGTGAAAACACGCTGACCTCTCTCATGCTCTGTAGCAGTGGTAGAAGAAGTACTCTGATCTATTTTTTTTGTATTTTTTTTAAAGACCTGAGGCCCATTCTACAAATGCCTTCTAAATCAGTAGTTTTCAAACTTTTTCGTAATTCAAAACTATTCAACATTTTTCAAAAATAGCAGATGCACAAGCTTGCAGCGCAGCGCAAAGCGAGTAAAAGTATAAAAGTATTGGCATCAATATAGACGTACCAAAGTAAACTTATTTTCAAAATTAGTCGATCTACAAGCTCACAACGCGTTGCATTGTGAAAGTATAATTACAGGCCTTAATTGGTTAATTGCGTTTTGGCAAAATAATCTAAATCTGCATAGCAACTACTGACTTTTTCAAAGAATTAGTGGAGTAACGTGTATGGAATGGGAAAATGGAAATGCTCAAAGTAAAGTAAAAGATAAACCTAAGCATTTTATTCAAGTACATTTCTTGAGTAAATGTTCTTCCTCCGCTGCACATAAACTGTTATGGCCAAACGAATAGCAGACCTCATCGCTTTCACAGGGCAAGACTCAACTCCAAAATCCCATTTTATGTGTGGTGTTTTGAAGTCTAAAGGTTTGTGGTGGTGTTGTGAACACAGCAGTGAAAGAACAAGGTTCTTGTAAATAATATCTGGCCCAGAAAAGAACAGGCAGAGTTCTTAGGCAATAAAATACACAAGACACACAAGGTTCAGAGGGAGGGTGAAGCGTTCAACTCAGTCACATCATGGATGAGGCAATACTGCCACCTGCTGACTCCTTATCAAATTGCATCAATATAATTCATTGATTAACTGCCTGCACAAACGAGATCTTTCTTCAAGTTAGTCAGTCTCATTTGTGCGTTATGCGTTTTGTACAGATTACAATCTGTACTTGAGTTAAAGTACTGGAGTACCTGCTTTAAAAAAAATACTTAAGTATTCCAACATACACGCTTTAAAAACTACTACTAGTGAGTATTCAAAAGGACAAATGACAAAGTACATTTTATTTTAAATATCTATACATTGCTCTATTGAAATTCAAACAGTTTACTCCCCAAAATATAAGATTTTTCAGAACTTTCCAAAAATGGCAATAATAGTGAAAATAGCAGATGTACAAGCTTACAACGCATGGCATGGCACGCGGGGGGAGGGTGGGGGTGGTTATGGAGGGATAAAGGTGGGCTTGTTGGGGGGGGGGGGGTCCGTATGGCGTGATAAAGCCATGTGACGAGGACCTCCATCTCTGGTGACCAATTAGGTGAGTAACTGGTGTGATACGCAGTCACGATCACACACTGTCACACACACACACCTAGACACACACACTCGAACACACAGCTAATCTCACATCCTGTTAGTATCTCTCACACACTGTGCAGGACAGCTGTGCTCGCTGACGCATGCGCCCACACACACGCACACACACACACACACACACACACACACACACACACACACACACACACACACACACACACACGCGTGTTTTATATTACTATATTTGTGAGGAAATCAGGATTTTATGAATGCCCATTTTTGCATTTATTTACGCTATTTTCTGCCATTTCAACATCAACTCTAAAGTCGAAAATAGCAGATCTACAAGCGCTGCTGTTTTCAGTAAATGACCCTGGTGCGGAACTAAGTATAAAAATCAAGCTTAACTCAAACTCCCCAACAACTCAGAGTGAGTAGAAATTGAACCAAATTGACCTGTAAATTCAATAAAATGTAACCTAATCTCTGAATATCGAAATCTTTAATACAACTTTTTTTTTTTTAGATCTACAAGCTCACAATGCGTCGCATCGTGACCCATTGTGAGCTTGTAGATCGTCTATTTTCAAATAGCCAGAATATATATATATATATAGGGCTGAAGTGGTAAATGTATGTTTGGTAATAATAATCCAAATCTACAAAGTAATTAAAGTTTTCATATAATTGCAGTGGAGCAAAAAGTACAATATTTGCCTCTGAGATGTAGTGGAGTAGAAGTAAAAGTACAGAAAATTGGAAATACTGCAGTAAAGAAAAAGTACCTCAAAATTAGTAGTTATGTACTAGTAGTTAAGTACAGTACATGAGTAAATGTACTTTGTTACTTTACACCACTGGATCAGAGGCACATGTGTTGATGTGATGTTGCACGGTTCAGGATGTTATTGTGACGGTTGGAAGTCAGAGGGAGGCCTTTCTATTCCACAAAAGTTAAATCCCATAAAACTGTTCATATCAAGCTATGCATGCTCTCTAATAAAACCCCGTTGGTCCTCACAGAGTATTCTCGGTCCATTTCATCACCCCATGGATCCTCAGAAAGCCTTTCGGGGTTCATTTTATCACCCAGTTGGTCCTCGCTAAGTATTTTTGGCTTGGTTTTTACGAGGAAACAAACACAAACCAGAAAGGCATCTCTCTCGCATGCAAACTTCCCCATCTCGCTGCATGGCAGTGTTTAATCGGAATCATCCCTTATTTTGGGAACTAAAGGACGTGTCCCCTTATTGAACTGATATAGGACACACGTTGTTCCTTATTTTGTGGAATCAATCAATACGCACACATACACATACATACTTTTGAGAAAACATTGCTGAGCTTGTAGATCGGCCTATTTTTTGTGCAAATGGATGCTGGGGTTCAAGTGGTTAAAATAATATATACAAAAACTGTACATATATACCATGAGATTTGATCTTTTTTTCTGGGGGTTCCTTGTCTTTATTAGCAATACGGGCTAACGGGGACAGACACGGGTCACTGTGCGGCAGTGTTGATTTCATCGACTAAAACTAGGACAAAAAATGTTCGCGGACTACCTTTTTTCACTGACGAAAACTAAATAAAAACTAAGCTATGATGACTAAAACTGACTAGACTAAAATGTTAGTGAGGGACTAGTGGAGAAGAAATCCAGCAGAACTAAAAGACAAGTCATTTTATGTTTGGTTGCGCTCGGGTGTATGAAAATAGCAGATCTACAAGCTCACAACGCGTCGCGATGCGATGCGTTGTAGATCTGCTATTTTCAGCATGCAACCAAGTGTAGAATCAGCCATTACGACGCCATCAAGCCACATACAGACATACATTTTTGTCGACTAAATCAACTAAGATATTTAGTGGACTAAAACTAGACTAAAACTACTACATTTCAGATGACTAAAATATGACTATAACTAAATGGAATTTTATTCAAAAGACTATGACTAAAAAAAATGAAAATTTGCTGTAAAAATCAACAGTGCTGTGCGGCGGGGGTCTCACCTGGTTTGAAGTGAGGCAGGGAGTGAACCCCGGGCCAGGAGTCTTCAGACGGCGTGCCCAGCACCTGAGAGAGACAGAGAGGAGACATCCACATACAGGGGTTAAAAAAAATACATAATATCTAACAAAGGGGTCTTCAATGTTTTCAGGCCAAGGACCCCCCAGCTGAGAGAGAGATGAAGCAGGGACCCCCTCTATATTGTATAAAATTGTGTTCCAGATAAACTTTTGCTGCTCTTTTTTCCCTCTACACCTATAACTCTGTGCCAAAAATAGCAGACCTACAAGCTCACAACGCCTCACGCTGCTAGGCGTTGTGAGCTTGCAGATCGGCAATTTTTGGCACAAGTTCTCCTCAGAAAAGGGATGCTAGGATTCAAGTGGTTAATGTAAAAAAAAAAAAATCATAGCACACAAAGATCTGGTGGACCCCCTGTAGTAACTCTGAGGACCCCCTGTTGAAGGCCCCTGATCTAACAACTGAATCTAACATTTTCGTTAGGGGTGTCAAACTCATGTTTTGGGGAGGCCAAAAGTAGCTATTCTTCTTAATAATGAACTTCATTTGTAACTAGAGTCTCGGGGGGCTACGCCCCCCTTGACCCCAGCCGCGCACGGGGCCCAGCGTGGGCGCGTGTATATTGGGGTACCCAAATCGTCGGATTAAAATGTGCAAAAGTAAAAATAAAAAATAAAAAAAAATTAGAAGAAAGTGATATACTGTAGTTATACAGTAGCAATGACTGAGACAACAGGTTGGAAAACAAAGCCAGTGACAGCCGTGTAAGTGAACGCACACGAGCGCGCATGTGTGTCCGCAACTGGACGGCGGCCTGGCGACAGACAAACAGACAGACAGGCTAGCTAGCTGGTGACAGACAGACAGGCAGGCAGGCAGGCAGGCCTTGTTCAACAGTCTGATGATGGTGAAGAATGATGACTCATCTGACCATTATGATGTTTTCCACATCTCTGTAGACCAGTGGTTTCCAAACTTTTCAGCTTAAGACCCAAAAGAGACATTAGACACAAAAAGGGGATGTTGATTCGTGACCCATAAAAATGGGTCCGTGACCCAAACATGGGTCCCAACCCACTGTTTGGCAAACAGTGCTGTAGACCAATCCTATTATATTTTTTTGCACCAGGAAACTCTCTAATGTGCATGTGTCTTTGTATTGAGGGCTCTATGCACTGTGCAAGCTTATTATAACATCCCTCCCCACAATAGTAATCTAAATCTACAAAGTAACTAGTAACTAAAGTGTTCAAATCATTGTAGTGGAGTAAAAAGTACAATATTTGCCTCTGAGATGTAGTGGAGTATAAGTATAAGTAGTAGTAGTAGTATTGGAAATCAGATACAATCAAGTAAAGTATAAAATACCTAAAATGTTAGTCAAGTACAGTACTTGAGTACAATAAGTACTTTTCACATTAATTAAGTTACTTTTCACCACTGAGTTCTTGCAGTGGGTAAAAGAGTCATTAGTCTCTCTCAGAAAGCATTTCTAGTCACATGTTCACACACACTTCAACACTTTATTCTTTCATCCAACAACTGCTTTTCTCACTCCCTCTGGACCAGCCAAAGGAAACTGCATTGTAGTGATTTAGATAATTGGCTGCAGATAGTTTTTGCGTGCATGAGTATGCGTGTGTGTGAGTGTGTACGTGTACGTGCATGCGTGTGTGTTCATTCTTCTATGAATTGAATACACAGGCCCCCAATGGAAACAAGCCATAGTGCTTTCTTGGGTTCAACCCTTTTAGCATTGTATTTGTATTAAACTGTGTGCTTCTTTTTGCAAACTGTTCATAATGTATTCAGTCAGTCAATCAATGTGTGTGTGTGTGTGTGTGTGTGTGTGTGTGTGTGTGTGTGTGTGTGTGTGTGTGTGTGTGTGTGTGTGTGTGTGTGTGTGTGTGTGTGTGTGTGTGTGTGTGTGTGTGTGTGTGTGTGTGTGTGTGTGTGTGTATGTATGTGAGTGTACTTGTTAATACTGTATTTGTGAGAGCCAAATTGTCCCCAGAAGTCGAGAAATTTGACATTTTGAGGAAAACTCTTCCGGTGCTCACAAGGGGAAATGGTTGTTTTTATGGTTAAAAACAATTTTGGGAGTTAGGATTACAATTAAGAATAGATTCAGGTTGGGGTCAGGGTTAGGATTGTATCTACAAGCTCCCAACACATACAGTACAGTTGAGCGCTTGTAGAGCTTAGATTAGCCTTTTTTTAGGCTTTAGACTTACGGTTAAAAATGTCAAAACAATCAAAATGGCATTCATAAGATCAATTACCTAAAACGTTGATGTACTCACAAGTATAGAAATACAAACGTGTGTGTGTATGTGCTTTTTAATATGTGTGTGTGTGTGTGTGCGCGCGTGTGTCCTTGTGTGCGTGACAGTCCTGCTAATGGGAAGCAATGACTCAACTCTTCGCGTGATTGGCTATTAGACTAAGATGTGACATTCAAAAGCTCACAGCCCATTGGCTGTGAATTCTCCCAGGAGGGTCTCGGGGCGCCGGGCGGACTTCTTCTCACGCACACACACACAGCCTGGGTTTCGTGATGACGAAATACAGGAGAGAGCGGACATGCCTTCAACGTGATGTGATGTATCTACTGCTGTCTGCATAATAGTTTCCAGATCAGCCAATTCTCTTCTCTCCAATCTGCACAATAGTCCTATAACAGCAACTGCCAAAATGTTCTCTGTTGTTATCTCAAGCACTTGAAAACACATTTTATTAAAGCATTAAGACCGGGAACGCATCTGTCATTTTAAGATTTATTTGGCTATTCAAATAGCAGATATACAAGCTATATACGAGCTATATACGAGTGTGTAAATCAGCTATTTTCTGAAAAATCTTGAAAATGTGTGCAAATCTGTGAATATAATTTATATTTTAAGCGAACATTTGTAACTCAAATCTTTGCTTCTGAGGATTCTACAAATGTCTTCTAAATCAAAAAACAGTTTTTGGAAAAAACTTATGTTGCTATATAATATCAGTGATTCTCAAAACATTTTCATGTCAAGGACCACCCAAAATGATATGTATTTGGCCGCGGACCCCCATTCAAAGATTTGCTCAAAGTTTCACGATTTTTCAAAAATAGCGGCGCTACGAGCTTGTAGGTCTGTTATTTTTGAATAGCCAAAGAAATCTTAAAATGACACAGATATATCTACTGCTGCATCAGCCAATTCTCTTCTCTCCAATCTGCACAATAGTCGTAACAGCTAACTGCCTAAATTATCTCTGTTGTTATCTCAAGCACTTGAAAACACATTTTATTCAAGCATTTTGCTCAGTGCTATAGAGACAGGAACGCAGGACAAAGAGAGAGAGGCAATCAGGATTCTAAATCTGAAAGCCATACTTATCTCCTCGCCTTTCGCACAGCACTGTGAAAATCTGTTATTTTAGGAAAGTATTACAGTACTTTACTGGAGTATTTCCAATTGTCTATTCTTTTACTTCTACTCCACTACATCTCAGAGGCAAATATTGTGCTTTTACTACAATTATTTGAAAACTTTAGTTACTAGTTACTAGTTTTGCAGATATAAATTATTACATTATAAAACGTACATTATCCACTTCAGCCCTATTTTATACCTAGGCTATTTGAAAATAGCAGATCTACAAGCTCACAATACGACGCGTTGTAAACATTTTAGCATTTTACTTTTGGTACTTTAAAGGACGACTTCACCACTTTTCAACCTATCTTCATATAATAGGTCCTCACTAATGCTCATGATAAAAGTATACCATTTTTTTCTACTTGGTCTGTGTCTCATAGGAGAGCTGTGGACAGTCCAGAAACCCGTCTACCAGTGACATCATCGTTAGGCAGGATTTTTTTTCCCAAAAAGATTACAATTTTTTTATTCAGATTTTTATTAAGACGAGAACAATGGGATCTATTATTGCATTGCAACTTTCCAGGAATACAAAGCCTGCAGTTTCTATTAGCTTGGATTCCCCATCGATGATGTCACTGGTAGACGGGTTTCTGAACTGTCTACAGCCCTCCTCTGAGACACAGACTGATTAGAAAAAAATGGTACCATTTTATCATGAGCATTAGTGAGGACCTATTATATGAAGATATGTTGAAAAGTGGTGAAGTCGTCCTTTAAGTACATTTTGATGCCAATACTTTTGTACTTGTACTCAAGTAAATTTGGAATTCTGGACTTTTACTTGTAACAGAGTATTTCTACATTATTATTATCTGCAGTATTGATACTTTTACTTAAGTAAAACATTTGAGTACATTTTTCACCACTGACAGTATGTGGACTAATGACTCACTGCCAACGCCCATCAACACATAATAGACGGACAGACGGACAGACGGACAGACGGAGGTCTGGACTCTGGGCTGAGAGACAAGATGTAATTACCACCATTACTCACCACTGCTGACTGCTGGAGTGGAAATGTGCCAGAACCTACAGTACTCTACAGTACTGAGATGGTACGATCCACAGACCAGAGCCTACAGTACTGAGATGGTACGATCCACAGACCAGAGCCTACAGTACTGAGATGGTACGATCCGCAGACCAGAGCCTACAGTACTGAGATGGTACGATCCACAGACCAGAGCCTACAGTACTGAGATGGTACGATCCACAGACCAGAACCTACAGTACTGAGATGGTACGATCCACAGACCAGAGCCTACAAGTACTGAGATGGTACGATCCACAGACCAGAGCCTACAGTACTGAGATGGTACGATCCACAGACCAGAACCTACAGTACTGAGATGGTACGATCCACAGACCAGAGCCTACAAGTACTGAGATGGTCGATCCACAGACCAGAGCCTACAGTACTGAGATGGTACGATCCACAGACCAGAACCTACAGTACTGAGATGGTACGATCCACAGACCAGAGCCTACAAGTACTGAGATGGTACGATCCACAGACCAGAGCCTACAGTACTGAGATGGTACGATCCACAGACCAGAGACCAGAACAGTAGTTCTCAAACTTTTTCGTGCCAAGGACCCGCAAATTGATATGTATTTGGCCGTGGACCCCCATCTGAACATATTTTGTGCCAGGGACCCCCAGAAGAGAAGATTTATGTTCAATTCAACATTATTCAAAAATATCCAAACATTTTCAATATTTTTCTAAAATAGCAGATATGCAAGCTTGCAGCGCGACACAAAGTGACACACTGTGAGATTGTAGATCTGCTATTTTTGAATAGTCAATGAATAAATGGGTAAAGTGGTTAAGATGATTGTTGTTTCATTGTTTCATACTATTTATACACTCGCAAACCTAAGTCAAATTAATCACACATTATTAAAGTATGATAAGTGACTTCATTAACATAGTGTCCCACCAGTTAAAACATCACCACTACAACACTGACAATACAGAAATGATACATAAAGCACCACAAAGCTGTAGAGGCTTTTTTGTCATTTTGAGAAAAAAATACTGCTATTTCTCCCAAAGTGACTGCAAAAGATTGCTGCTATTTGTCTCAAAAAGCTTTATAACCTGTACATATAACATGTATATAACACAATGTGACATAGCTCTGTTTACACATTGCTGTACACCCTCCAACTGTATATGCTTTAGCCATTTTCAACTGTTTTTCTTTTCTATTATATTTTGACACTTGCTTTGGCAATGTAAATGTATGTTTTCTCATGCCAATAAAGCTCCTTTGAATTGAATTGTAATGTGGTGGACCAGAGTTGATCTGGTGATGATGCTGATGTAATAACAGCAACCACCAGCAGAGGGCAGTAACGCACCATGTCTTACACTGAGGGCTGAGAGGGACTTTGATAAGCACAGTCAGGAGGGGGGAGCAGTTTTGCATTAGCAGTGATGAAATATTCCTATCGTTCATTCTATTGTATGGGTCTTCAACAGGGGTTCCGGGACCCCTACGGGATCCTCAGAGTTATACAGGTGGGGCCGCCAAATCTTTGCGTGATTGTAACCTTTTTTTTCTTCTTTTTTTTTTTTACATTAAACCACTTGAACCCTATCAACCCTATTCTTAGGGGAACTTAAGCCGAAAATATCAGATCTAGAAGCTCTACACATCACCTCATCCTATCGTGCATTTCTTTCTGGATAGGAGCAACGCTTCATGGGAGGTTTACAGTGTATGATGGTTCTGTCCACTCCTCACTGGTTGCCACTCAAGTGTTTTAAATCAGCGGTTCTCAACGCGAGGTCTGGGCGGGGACCCCCGGGGGGTTCTTGATGGGGGTTCCAGCCCAGTCCATTTGGTGGTTTAAATTGGCCTACAATAAGCTACATGTAAACACGTGGTGAATGACTGGCTATGACAGGCTATTCATGAGCAGCCACTCTGCAAACCACTCATCTGTATATCCATTACAATGTACAGTATATGTGACTTTCCTTACGTTGCACTTTATTTACTGGTATTGGGATGTTTATGGTGTACCGCTATACCCTGCACTCAATCTGCATTCTGCTGCTGGCTTCTACCATCATGGAGCCAAATGTCCCCTCAGGGATAGATCGACTTTTTATGTTGTCTCATCTTTGATCGAGCGAACGCACTTGGAGCAGTCCGTTTATAACGGCAAAAAAATAAGAAAAAAGGGTGTTTCAGAAGAATGCGATTGCATTTGAGAGCGAGATTGTACAAAAAATAAAGAAATAATAATAATTTGATGTCTGTGAAACGTGACGTCAAGCTCTGTGAGTCACAGGTGAAAATAATGACTGTAATGATTACCTTTGCGCTGTTTAGCGAGGAAACCGCTCTATGTGAGAAAACTCGTATCTCCATATTTATTCTAACTTTTTTTTTTGGGGGGGGGAATTAACGGCCTACTTGATCATACTACAGCGTCACACAAAAGCTTTGAACGTAATGGAGGTTTCCACACGACAGAGACAATATTCTTTCCCGGTTTCATTGTTATCAGCGCCGAGGCGTTGTCCCAGACCTCTCTAAGTGGAATGAACCAATATAACGCTAAGAGAAAGTATCCTATAACTGCAGTGTTGTTGCTGACGGCAGAGTTTTTACTTCTCAAGCTTCCGTTGTTTTCTCCATACCTTGCACAAGGTGATACTCATATACTAGTATATGAGCCAACATCCCATAATATTGTTTCCAAATGCTGACTCGGTACAACATGGCGCAGTGGCTAAATTTGCCATGTGTGGCATGAAGAAAATAATAATAAATATAAATAATAATAAATAAATAAATAAAAAATGATATCTTATGTTATCGCTCCATCAAGGAGAAAAAGTAAATGGGCAAAATCTACAGGCATGCACACACACACACGCACGCACGCACGCACGCCGGCCTTTCCCTAAGGAGCAGAGGAGAGGATTAAGCCGTCAAGGGTCTTGATAAAAAAAGGTACAGCAATGTGTTGTGAGTGTATATAAATTATGTATGGGTATGACTGTGTTTGCGCCCGTGCACAGGTCCACACACACACACACACACACACACACACACACACACACACACACACACACACACACACACACACACACACACACACACACACACACACACACACACACACACACAAAATGGGAACCCCCCACCACCACCACAGTCCCCAGAGGGATGGGGGAGTGAAATTAGCTGTCCCCTCGCCCTCACCCCGTCACCCGTGCTAGCTTAATTACAGTGCCACATAAACACCATCCCTCACTGTATAGAGGAACAAGTACTCAGATGTTTTACTTAAGTAAACGTAGCAATACCACCCTGTTCGTCTGAGCTTGTGGATCTGCTACTTTGATGCTTTTGTGTGACGCTGTAGTATAATCACGTACAGTATAGAGGGCATTCATTTATGAAAAAGTCACAAAACACAAAAAAAAAATATGGAAGATAAAAGGTTTCAGCAACTGAAGTTACTTGAGTAAATGTACTTATTAGCCACCCGCTGGGGGGGTTACTAGCTTAATGACAGCGCCACACAAACAGCATCCCTCAATGTGGTCATACACACCGTGGTGTTTCATCATGACCATGGTGACTGTCACATCTCCGTGGTTAACACCAGCGTGACGCTAGGCGTTATGCTAGGGGACCCACCGGCTTCATACATCACCGGCTGAACTATATGTCAACCTCCCTGGATGTGATTAGAGCTTCAAACATGTGCACACACACACACACACACTGAATCCCCATTAAATACATCAAACATGCTCGGTGGTCCCTTGGAGGTATATGGGCTACTAGAACAACGATTCTCAACCTGTGGGCCGGTGCCCTGCTGGGGGTCGTGAGGATATTGCAAGTTGGCCCCCAATAATAATTGGCAAAACACTAAGATTAAAATGATAATATAACATTGTGTAAAAATGTTTTGAAAAATGTCATGTCTTCGTATTTCATTAATACACCCTAGAGTTCTCAACGGGCCTGAAAAATAAGGCCCAGCTAACTGGCAATTAACATTGTGCTTAATGTCCTCAAAGTCACGCATCGAACAAGCTTTGAACTGAGCAGATTGGACCTTCCATTCCAGAGATAATGGCCAAAACTTCTTGAAAACATCTACTTTCGCTGATTTTCGACGTTTGAGTGCTGGCCATTTTCGCCATTTCTTTATATATAACACGGAATAGGAAGGTCGGACGGCGACAAACTAGATGCCTGAGTAAAGTTCACTTTGAGTTGCATCCAAAGCATCTACTGCCATTTCTGTCGGCCGTAGCGTTCGGCCGCTAGGGGCAGTTTTTTTTTGTCCCTGCTAACAGGCTCCGCCCCCAGCCCGTAGGAGTCCTCCCCGTCCGGCTTCCCTCCCCTGAACACGGGCCTTGTGTTCGTATATAGACACTCGACAAAGCCCGGATGCACCGCGGAGAAATCAAACCCACAAATTCTGTGGTGGTGGGCAGCCACTTTACCATGCGCACACACACACACACACACACACACACACACACACACACACACACACACACACACACACACACACACACACACACACACACACACACACACACACACACACACACACACACACACACACACACAGACACACACACACACAGCCCTGCTGCCTCATATAAAGTCAGAGCCATGTTCACTTTGGTCCTCTGTGGCTGTGTGCCGCCTGATTTCCCCCCTGATCTCTCGTCTGTCTGTCTGTGTGTGTGTGTTTGTCAAGGCTGAGGCGTGTGTGTGTTTGTTCTGCCGCTCCCCAGCGGCCTGCCGGTCACGGTGTGGCGGGGGTCGTGCGGACGGGCAGTGGCAGGGAATGAGTTGAGGGAGACGTGGGCCGGCGTGCGTCGGCCCCGGCTGTCGCTCAGGAGTGACAGCCGGGGCTGCAGGGCCGACTCTGACCCAACGCAAACATTAACACTCACATCAGCCCTGCTGTCAACGGCCTTCTCCTCACCTACACCATACAGGCTGAAGAGGTGGAAGACATCATCCTGTTGTTCTGAAGAACATTAGAGGTGCAAAGGGGCTTTTGTCTGTGCTTTTTACAATTTTTTTCTCGAATCTGCCCACTGGACTTTAAGACAGCTTGTACTGTATGCAAGCGGAAGGTTTGGCCTAGAGGTGGCGCTAGAGCAGTGGTCTTCTTTAGCTGAGAGAGAGATAAAGCAGGGACCCCCATGACTCATTGACTGTCATCAGTGTTGTGTTAACCCTAACCCTCAATACTTGGTAAAGTGCGAGGCGTTGTGAGCTTGTAGATCGGCTATTTTCAGCCAATGTTCCCCTCACAATAGAGATTCTGGGTTCAGGGTTCAAGTGGTTAATGTAAAACAAAGATCCTATCAGACAAAGATTTGGTGGCCCCCCCTGTTGTAACTCTGAGGACCCCCTAGAGGTCCCGGACCCCCTGTTGAAGACCCCTGTGCTAGAGGCAACTGGGTCACCAACATCAGTATAGGAGCCATTCTCTGGGGTTCATGGAGGTACACAGAGAGTGAATCATTGATTAATAATCAGTAATCAATTAAGATGTTAATTGAATCAATCCTGTCCCTGTTGTCTGTGTTTACCCTGCCAATACTGGACACAGATGTAAAACCACACAAATCAATGTCTACTAGTAAAGACTAATGATTCTATGAATCATAATTAGTTGTTTTCCTGCAAGGCGACATACTTTGCTTTGTCTTTGCTTCATGTGCTGCTCTCCATGTCCATACCTTCAGTGGTGGAAGAATTACCGGTTTACTCAAGTAAAAGTAGCAAAGAAAAAATAACAAAATACAAGATATTCAAGATTTGACTTCAGTAAAAGCACAAAAGTATTGGTGTGAATATACTACTACTACACAGTACCAAAGTAAAATACTACATGTGTCAAAACGTTCTACAAGCTCATAATGCCTAGCATCATGACCTTCACTCTTTGACATACAGTAGACAAAATATAAAGTAGGACGTAAGCTTACTAACATATGTTTTGTAATAATAATCTAAATCTGCAAAGTAACATGTAACCTGAAGGTTTCAAATAATAGTAGTGAAGTAAAAAAGCACAATATTTGCCTTTGAGGTGTAGCGGAATAGAAGTATAAAGTATTTAAAAATGAACATAGTCAAGTAAAGTCAAAGTACCTAAAAATGTACTTAAGTACAGTACTTGAGTAAATGTCCTTGGTTACTTTCCACCAGTTGCATACATTGCATGATACAGCATATGCATGGAAGGGCAGGGAGGTCCCACAACAGAGCCCTGTGCTGCCAAACACAATCAAAGCTTGAATATTGTAATTAGATTGCCGTTTTAATAAGCAATTAAAATGTGAAATTTCTACGAAAGTGGTCCTGACAAATGCAATTATGCAAAAGAAAACATTTCAAACAAACTGTGCACGTCTCAGGGTTTGGTCTTGGTGGTATAGCCTCCACCAAATGTAAATTAATTTGGCTGTGGGGGGCAAATAAGTGCTGACTGCTGCTCTGACTGCTGCTGTGCCCTAGCCTGGGGGGTCGGAGGTCACTACGTGACGTCTGTGTGGTACAGTGGTGGAAGAAGTACTCAAGATATTTTGCTTAAGTAAAAGTAGTAATACCACAATGTAAAAAATACTCTGTTAAAAGTAAAAGACCTGTGTTCAAAATGTTACTTCAGTAAGTACAAAGGTATTGGAATCAAAATATACTTCCAAGTACCAAAAGTAAAAGTAGTAAGGTTTGAAAATAGCATATCTACAAGCTCACAACGCGTCGCCATGCGACGCGTTGTGAGCTTGTAGATCGGCTATTTTCAAATAGCCTATGTATACAATAGGGCTAAAGTGGTTAATGTATGTTTTAGTCATTTATATCTGCAAAGTAACTAGTAACTAAAGTTTTCAAATCATTTTATTGGAGTAATAGTACAATGTTTACCTTTGAGATGTAGTGGAGTAGAAGTAAAAGTATTGCAAATTGGAAATACTCTATTAAAGTAAAAAGTAATTCAAAATTGTACTTAAGTGCAGAACTTAAGTACATGTACTTAGTTACTTTCCACCACTGGTGTGGTATAACATTTTACAGTACAGTTCACAGAGGAGATTGTGTGCACATCTCACACCTGTATTTAGGCCAGGCTGGACATCGAGGCAAGAATCAAGGACACACTGGTTTAAAGCTCCCAAGACTTATTCAATTAATGGCGCAACGTTTAGACCTTATAGTTTGAAAAGAACAAAAAATGTGTTTTGACAAGTAACAGAGTGAACATTGAAAAGTGTACACAACTAAAAGTAAACAACAGATAAGATTGAAAGTTGTCACTACTGGTGCAAAGTGACAGACATGCTGACATCATGTTGTCATTATGTAGTGCAAAGTTCAACCTGTAGATGGCAGCACTGACAACATTTTTTTTCGATGTACAATAGTTTTTTATTTTACTTTTTTTTTGTTGAAGTCATGAGCAGGATTAAAATGTTTTAAGGTTTACAGTAAAAAACAAACAAACATGAGTTTGTGGAATGGGACGGAGGGCAGGTGTTTCCCAAATGAACGAAATATCCTTTTTTATTTTCATAAAAATTTGGTCCCAGACTTTCTGAAATAACAGACAATAACAGCTCGGATAATACAATGTTCAACGGTGAAAATAGTGAAAATCACAATTGTGTTAAATAGTGCTTTAGGGTGCAGTTACACCCAACTTTAATTCTGCCTATGCAGGCGGATTCTGCCAATGCTTTTCAATGGGAACGGAGCGTTTTTTTTTGTGTGGAAATCCTCGAATGGCAACAAACCTCTCCGTTCCCATTGAAAAGCATTGGCAGAATTCGCCCGCATAGGCAGATTTAAACCTTGGTGTGACTGCAACCTTAAGTGAAGTCATGTACTGTACTTAAAAAAAAAAAAAGATTGGGTCCCATGGGGAGAAATGTCCCTGTTGGGTCTCACTCTCATGCTGAAAATTGGAAACCCCTGTGTGATATAGGAATATAGGAATATAGGAATAGGAGATAAGCTGTTGCTGCTTGGGCTGGAAAACTGGTATTGGGGCCCGAGCTGGAATTTGGGTTACCAGACTGGGAATTTGTCAGTCGGGCCGAGAACCGACTCTATTACTCTGTCTACTACTAGAATCTGTCCCGCTGCGCTGCGGTCTGTCTATGACCTGGTTTCTGTGACTGTCTGCAACCAGCCAGCCAGCCAGACCCCTCTAATCTCTTCATTAGAATGAATGTCTTCATTCTATACTGTATGTGCAGGAATACACCGTTAATCCACCGTTAATCTCCTAATTTAACCCTGGGCCCATCTAAAGACTATATAAGGCCAATGTAAACAGCACATGGTGCGGGGCCAGGGAGTGGCCCCTACTACTACAACAGTGGTTCTCAACGTGGGGGGTTCTTTGAAGCTGAATTATTGATACAGGAGTTAGGAACCAAATGTACACTTAGGGGTCTGTAACTGTGAGAGTATACAAATGGAACCAAATGGGAACCCTTACGGGTCTATTTGGTATTCTCTCATGAGTTAAATGAACAGGGGTCAAATTGGGGGTCTGCATGTCCTTGGAAAAAAATGAAAAGGTTGAAGATCACTGCCCTACAGCAGGGATGAGACAATAATCGTTATTATCGGTTTTCATGATTACAATGATCATACCGCAGAGATTTTAATTTATCATGACATTTTCCATCACACACTGGACCTGTGTTAGCTCTGTACTTGGACTGCTTTCCCCCCCTCCCTCTTTGTCAAAAATAGCAGATCTACAATCTCCCCCTTGCTGAGCTACAAGTGGTTAACAAAAGTGGCATTTTAAGAGTTTTAAGCATATTTTGTTAATCGCAATTATGTTGGCCACAATAATTGCGACAAGAAATCGTCATATGGTCAAATCCCTATACTCTACAGTGTGTATGAAACTAGTTAGTAGTGTGTGCCAGTGGTGGGTGGTCTGTATTTGACTGGTAGCGGGAGGGGGGTGTGTGTGTATGTAGGTTGTGTATATAGCTTTAGGGGATGTCTGTGTGTAAGCATGCACGGCTCAGGGGTCGTGCCCTGTGACCTCAAAGGAATGACAGGGCGGCACACAGTTGCTTCCCCCGCATACATACATACACATACACACATACACACAGACAGAGAGACGGAGCGCTATGCAGACTGATAAATCGGCATGCGCGAAACATCCGTGCCGTTAAAGCGCTTTGGTATTTCATCGCTAGCCATCTCTGCTCGGATCCATTTCACCATGAAATGTTTTCGCAAAGGGGAAAGTTCTGACCCCCCAAGTTCTGACCCCACTCCCGCTGTTTAAGACATACTTTACTGGGATTCTTCTTTTTGTTCTGTGTGCGCGCCGCGCCTAAACTTGAAACCGCAAAGCGCTCAGAAAGACATCCCCTTAAAAAATGCTGCGCTAGACAAAATTTGGTTATTCTGCGTGGTATTCCCCCTCTCTCTCTCTCTCTCTCTCTTTCTCTCTCTCCGGATCTCAGGAGGAGGGGTTGTGTGTGTGTGTGTGTGTGTGTGTGTGTGTGTGTGTGTGTGTGCGTGTGTGTGAGTGTGAGTGTGTGTCGTGTGTGTGTGTGTGTGAGGGGTGCTGATGGCTGTTGTCTTGGCGTGGGCAGTGATGATGTGTCAGCCTCCTCATCCCCCGCCCCGGGACCCCCTGCTGATGTACTGTAACTCTCCTCTTCTTCTTCTTATCCACCCCGTCTGATGTTACCCGCAACGCGCTGACACACACACCCCGCCCCTAATCCCCCCCCCCCTCCTCCTCCTCACCCCCACCCCGCACACCCTCCTCCCTCCTCCTCCTCGCTTTCCCTTCTACTTCAAAGGGCATTAAACTCCCTGCCATCAATAATGCAAGCTGTTTCTCAAGTCCACGGACCAGATTGGGATCTGCTCACACACACACACACTCTCACACACGCACAGACACACACACACACACACACACACACACACCCTACACTCACCCCGTCTAACCCCCGCCCTCTCCCTCTCCGTACCAGTGTTGATTGCGTCGACTAAAACTATGACAAAAAATGTTCGTCGACTACCTTTTTTCACTGACGAAAACTAAATAAAAACTAAATAAAAACTAAATAAAAACAAAGCTAAGATGACTAAAACTATCATATTGACAATTTCGTCAACAAATAAAAATTAGACTAAAATGTTGGGGAGGGACTAGTGGAGAAGAGATCCAGTAGAACTAAAATGTAAATCAGCCATTACGACGCCTTCAAGGCCTGCCAAAATACATTTTAAAACATGTCAGGTGACAAAAAATGACTAAAACAAAATGGAATTTTACTCAAAAGACTATGACTAAAACTAAGTCAAAATTTGCCGACAAAATCAACACTGCGCCGTACCCCATCCTCCATCCATACACCCCCGTCCCATAACCGCCTCCCCACTGCACCCACCCAACCCTGAAGGAGGAACCCTCCCAGTGCGCGGGACAGGTGGGCCATCCCTCTCCATCTGTGTTGAAATCCCCCACCCCCCATCCCACTCCACTCAAAGCCCCCCCTTGTACCTCCCACCTCCTCGCCTGGCGCTTTGGTGGAGCCCCGAGAGCGAGAGAGCCCCCGAGCTCCTCGTGTGAAACTGGATCCGCTTGATCCACGCGTGGCCTCGACAGACGGTCAAAGGGCCCTCGCAGATTAGGCCTGTCCATCACCCACTGTTAATGGTCTGGTGGAGGTTGGCAGGGGAGCCTGGCTGGCTAAACCCCACACAGACTTTTTTATAGGAAAAACCTCAAGGTCGCATATGCTACCGAAATGTGTTGCCGTGCCTCAGCAGCGATGTACCGTATATGGGGCCTCTGTGTCTTAAGCCATTTAGACCGGGAACGCATCTGTGTCATTTTTTAGCTTTCTTTGGCTGTTCAAAAATAGCGGATCTACAAGCTCGTAGCGCGGCACCAAGTGCCGCACTATGAGCTTGTAGATCTGCTATTTTGGAAATATCGTGAACATTTGTGCAACTCTCGAACATTTTTAACTCAAATCTTTGCTTCTGGAGGATTCCACAAATGTGTTCAAAATCCTAACAGTTTATTTTTTTTAAAAACCTATATGTTGCTATATCAGTGGTTCTGAAACCTTTTCATTTCAAGGACCCCCAAAATTATATGTATTTGGCCGCGGACCCCTATCTGAAAATATTTTGTTCCAGGGACAAATATCTATATATATTCAAAGATTTGCACACATTTTCACAACTTTTGTTGAGCTTGTAGATCTGCTATTTTTGAATATCTGAAGAAATCTAAAATGACACAGATGCGTTCCCGGTCTTAATGGGTTAAGCCCTGATTCATATCCCCCCTCCTACTCCCCTCCCCGGCTCAATAATGTACAGACACTGACTTTGACATACTCCACGGAGACTGTATGGTAACATGGTAGTATCATCAGTGTATTCCATTCCTCAGTAACACCGTAGGGAGGTTATTACTGATAATACTATAGATACTAGTGTATTCTGTTGATGTCGTAGCGACACGGTGATTGTGAAGTGCTGCAGGATAATGCAATCTTCTTGTCGTGTCCTCAAGAACGTCAGTTACAAAGCTTGGCTATAGATGTGGTTCAGCCACAAGCTGAACACATTGCTGTCCCTTCTCATTAAACTCTGCCAGGTCTGATGTGGTGCAGGGCTGTTGCAGGTGTTTCTGTAATGTCATTCCTTCTTTTGTCTCTAGTAGCTATTGTGCAGCGCGTTGCTACTCCTATAGCTGTATCTTACAGTACTTCTTTTACCCCGTATCTGTACTTTAACTGCCGCGCTGCCTCCGGGGGTTCCCCCCTGATCAATGAAGGTCTATCTATCTATACCTACGACGGTCTACAACGTTTTTCAGACCAAGGACCCCCTAGCTGAGAGAGAGATGAAGCAGGGACCCCTGCACTACATATTGTATAAAATTGTGTTGCAGATTAAACTTTTTTCATAGATTTCATAGATAGCTTCATAGACTTGTTTGACAGCACTATCATTGTGTAGCGTTGTGTTGGATGTGTTAATGTGTATTTTCAGACAGTTAACCACTTAAACTTAAACACTTTAAAATGTGTACTTGGTCTGCTCTTTTTACCCTCTATACCCCAAAACCTCTTTGCCGAAAATAGCCAATCTACAAGCCTACAATGCCTCGCGAGGCGTTGTGAGCTTGCAGTTCTGCTATTTTCGGCTAATGTTCCCCTCAGGATAGGGATGCTACTGTACAAGTGGTTAATGTAAAAAAAAGAAAGAAAAAAGGTTTCTATCCCAAAAAGATCCCCCCCCCCCCCCCCCCATAGTAACTCTGAGGACTCCCTTGGGGACCTCCTGTTGAAGACCCCTGATCTATACGCACGACAGCAAAAATAGTCAACCTAAATGATAAGCTCACAACACGTTTCACTTGTAGATCTGCTATTTTCCCACCCATATGGAGCCATAAATGAGGTGCCTGTTGTTGTTGTTATTGTCTGGGCTGTGCGGTATCTCTACAGACTAATGAATCTCACAGGGAGTTAACCCTGTGCCCAGTCATTGCTGTACGGTCAAGGTTATCCCGCTCCGCTCCAGAAAAACATCTGTTTCTCCAGTGTGAAAAAAAACTCATCTCGCGCCTCAATATGAATCCAATAAGTTGACAGATCTGTCTCCAAATTGCCTGGGTTCCCAGGCGGTGCTTATTTCAGCATGAGACTGTAACAGTAGCCCTATATATTGTGGCCCGTTTGTTTGAGATCTTGTTCCCAATTACAGGGGAGAAGGATTCCATCTTGGAGTGAGGTTTTGGTTGATATGCCTCAGGTGCAGACTGTCCAGAGAGAGTGAGGTGAATGGTATTATTATATAGGGTGACCCGCTCCGACAGATTGGGGGGGAAAGTACTCATAAATGAACACATTTTCAGGGCCAGTTGTCTTCTTCAATGTCACAGTTTGACTGTCACAGTCAAACTTGTCTTAATGTTCCTCCTCCTCCCCGGGTCCATTTTGGTTCCATTTCTACAAACCCAATCTCAACCACTTAAACCCCATATGGTTGACCGGAGCCCCTCAGGGCTCCATGCTACTGCCTTTTCTGTTTTCTGTTATTGTG
>NC_139940.1:43043103-43058103 GCF_963454915.1 Gymnoscopelus microlampas | reverse complement strand
TTTGATTAGACTGGTCTCTTCCTGTGTCAGTGTGTTCTAATAATACATCCTATGTGTTCCCAGCATAGAGAGGATTAGCCCGGGATCAAACCTTATGAAGAGAGATACACAACGACTACAATGAGCCTTTCCATTATCCTCCCTGTCGGGCACACACCTTGTATCTTCATACTTTTTATGTATTATGTTTTTTTTTTTGCGTAAATGAATGCCCTACTTTGTCGTACAAAAGTATAGCGCAAAAATATAGCTCAAAAGTAGCGATAATAGTAGATTTACAAGCTCACAATACATCACATCGTGAGTCGTGACACGTTGTGAGCTTGTAAAACTGCTATTTTCTTTTAGCTATTTTCTTTTTAAGTGAACGTGAACGTGGTCAAGCATATCTGTAGGTTTTATACATATTGAACCAATGAAAGGTGTTAACAAGAGCTTGTGACTAAATAATAACTACATTGTTGAACCTACAAGGTTCTTTTTTCCATTTGCTGAAGTAAGTAACCATGTTGGACATACAAGGTTTCCCCCCTACAGCAGTGATAGGCCTTGAGCTACAGAGCCTGACTTAATGTCTTTACCTCCACTGGCGTATAATTGCTTCAGAGTAAAAACCCCTGGCTGATCTGGATGCCAACGCTCACGCATTCGCACACACTTAATTTAACACAAAGCTCTGTTGGCGGAGTCAAGCCTTTCTAACCCATACATCAATTAGGGAGAACAGTTCACATGCACGTTACATCAATTAGCACTTCATACCGCTTTTATTGTTGAGGTCGACACATCCTGTCGACTTCCAATCCAATCCGATCCAGATTATTTATAAAGCACATTTAATACACCAGCGTAAGTGCTGTACACTCAAAAACATACAAACATACTAAGAGCAAAACAAAACACAATAAACAGAGGGAAGAAAACGCATAAAGCGTGCAACACATAGACACAATGCCTAGTGGAAACAGCAACTCTCAGTTTGAATCATCGAAAGCCAAGGAGTACAAGTTTGTGGGACCTGAAGAAGTGACTGGTCAGTATAGGCCTCAAGACCTTTGTAGAGTTCTGCTTAGGTGCATTGGTGCCAACCCATTTAAAGACTTAAAAACTAACATTAAAATCTTAAACGGAATCCTGTAACGAACAGGGAGCCAGTGGAGGGAGGTAAGAATCGGGGAGATGTGATCA
The DNA here is from genome assembly GCF_963454915.1 of Gymnoscopelus microlampas. Lineage (NCBI taxonomy): Eukaryota > Metazoa > Chordata > Actinopteri > Myctophiformes > Myctophidae > Gymnoscopelus > Gymnoscopelus microlampas. The sequence continues at coordinate 43,056,915 of NC_139940.1, read as the reverse complement.
TACTTCCGAGTGGCAGCGTTTTGGACTAACTGTAGTTGTGACAAGCAGGCTTGGCTAACAACAACAAAGAATAGAATAGAATAGTCCCCACACAGACGACATACAGCTCGGATATAAAACCTGCACTGATCGGCTATGAAATGGTATAGTCCTGCCTCGATACGACGTTTCCCCAACCAAATCACACCCGCATGTTGTTTGTTTTATTTTTTCGGTGTGTTTCTGTGTATTCAGCTGTCAAGCCGAAGTCAGAGCAGACAGATAAATATGGAAATGTGTGGGTAAATAAACGGGGCTCGGCGCGGCCTGCCGTGTTTGCCGTAAAAACATGCCCACCTGTCAGAGTTAGCCTGACACTGACATTTTCATCCTTTCCTCCTCTCTCTCTCTCTCTCTCTTTCTCTCCCGGTCTCTCTCTCTCGTTCTCTGACTATTCGGGGAAAAAAACACGCCATATAGTCTGTCTCCTGGAGAGGTCCGTGGTACAGATTATGCGGAGTCGCAGACATCTTTTAAAGGCCACTTTGTTTGCGAAGGTAGAAGATAAAGGTCAGCTCTCATCACAGACTGAGAGGAATAGGAGCCTTGCCAAAAGCCTCGAGAGCGGGTATACACAACCAATCCACCCCGCCCCACCCCACCCCGCCCCACGTCCAGTTTAAAACCAGAGGCGTTCACTGCCTGTGGAGTTTGTTTCGTTTGAGTCACTCTCCCAGACGGTGCTGTTGCGTCACTCTCCTGCTGTTGTAATGCGTCACACAGCATCATGGTCCCTACAGCCTACCATGTGCATACGTGTGCAATGAGTCGCATCGCGACACATTGTGAGCTTGTAAATCGGCTATTTTCAAATGGCCGAAATGTATATAGGGTTAAAGTGGTTACTGTATGTTTTGTAATAATAATCAAAATCTACAAAATAAATAGGAAATAATGTTTTCAAGAAATTGTAGTGGAGTAAAAGTAAAATATTTGCCTTTAAGCAGAAGTTAAAGTACAGAACATTGGAAATACTCCAGTAAAGTAAAAAACTAAAAACAAATAATTGAACAGTACTTGAGTCTGTACTTAGTTACTTTGCACCACTGACTGTACCTACAGTGTAGTCTTTTCCAGTCTTTTCCACAGCTAAGCCAACCGTGCTGTGAAACATTACGTTATTTCACATGTTATGGATTTGTCTCCATAAGCTACGGCTCAGTTTCAAATAAGCTTCTCAGAAACCTAATTTGGGCCATCAGGAGGTGCTACTTCCCAGAACCCCTGAGTTCTGGGAACCCACAACTCATACTTTCAAATGGTTTCCAAAACTGTGAAAACGATTGTTCTACAAGCTCACAACGAGTGACTTTGCAACCCTTTGTGAGCCTTTGTACATAGTAGCCAATAATCTTTTCTCCCCAATTTAGTAGTTACTGTATCCTACTGACTCACCTACCAGTGAGGAGCCCCCACCGGGAGGACATTGAGCCTTCATCCTACTCCTCCCGCCTAACACTCCCTCCTGACAAGTGCCGTCCCCAGCCCGTAGCTGGTACGTGCAGTGACCAATGCCACCCTCACCACCCGGCTTCCCTCCCCGAACTAGGGCCAATTGTGTTCGCATAGACGCCCGACAAAGCTGGTTGCACCACGGTGGATTCGAACCCACAACCTCCGTGGTGGTGGACAGGGACTGAACCACTGCGCCACCCGAACACCCTGTACCTACAGTCTTATTTACATAGCAGTTAACAGGGACACGCTGCCTCTCTCTGGCTCTGTCCGTCTATCTATCTATCTGTCTACCTGCCTACAATCCTGAGTGTTCCTTTTTAACCTTACAGGTCCATCTGGTTATAATTTGTGCACGCTCAGAGTTCAAATGACCGCGGACCGTGCACGTGTGTCCTTCTCCTTGAGTTAGGAGATCAAGGGGGTTGAAGCGACCCCTCTTGAGCGCTTCAGAGAGGATTAACCTTTGATTTGGGAGGTCAGACGTTTAGCATATGTGGCGAGATGCTTCCCAGGGCTCACTCACCTTCACACGTTGGGACCACACACACACACACACACACACACACACACACACACACACACACACACACACACACACACACACACACACACACACACACACACACACACACACACACACACACACACACACACACACACACACGCTAATGGCCTAATACCTTCACATGTGGGGACCACACACACATGCTAATAGGCTAATAATACCCAAGGGATATACTTTATGGCTTAGGTATCAAACGTGGTAGCATGTAATGGTACAGTACCTGGCAGTATGTAGAAAGGACTTTACACTTTAAGTAAGCAGTCACTTGTAGTGCTGCTAAGTGACTCGCTTACTTACACAAGGGACTGTATACGAGAGAGTGTATAATTATATTCTGCCTTTTTCTAAACCTGGAACCTGTGTGGAACCTTCGTGGAACCTTCCGATTCCTTAAAACGCCTTGGAATCCGCAGGTTCCAGGTTCAATCCCTGGCTCCTCCAAGCATTGGGAACATACGGAAATAATCTTTTTACCACCGTACACTTGTGACGTGACAACAAACGTTGAGGTTGAGGAACAGTGACTCACCAGGAATATCCTCTCCAGCTGGTCCTGGATGTCCTTCATCCCAGGGAAGGCTGCCACTCCCTGGATCATCTCGATGAAGATGCAGCCCACACCCCTGGAAGACACAAATGTACTATTATACACACACATACCAACAATAAAACCAACCATAATTCCCTTCCCAAACCCTAAACCTACCCTATAAATGCCTAACCCTAACCTGAATCTTTTCCTAATTGTAAGCCTAAAGGTCATTACACACCAGGAGCAACGTGAATAAACGAGTATTTCACATGAAACCTTTTATTTATTTGCGCTGAGAAATCAACCCTGTTAAGAGAAACGATGCAATATATTTTTTTCCTGGCGGTTTATAGCTTCATTAGCACAAACAGCAGTTTAAATTAAAGCAAATGAATCGCACAAAATAAACGCTCCCGGCATGTACAGACCTTATTAACACGTCACAGAGCCACGGTCAGTAGCAGCTACTGGACAGACCGGCAGATATCAGCACATGTCTCCAGCACAGGTGTTTTACTGAGAATCACCGGACTTCCCACACCCACACTTTTCTGATATGAACAATAAGTAAGTAAGTACATTTTATTTGTAAAGCACTTTCACAGAGGTAACTCACAAAGTGCTTTACATACAACAGTAAGAAACATTCAAATGACAAAACAAAAACACAATGCATCTCAGAAAAAAACAATACAGCGGACACATTTCACACCTGGAGGAGAAGCTCAATGACATTCCCCAAATGCATGTTGACACAGTAGTGCTTTTAGCTGATTCTTAGAAATATCCACAGACGCTGCAGCTCTCAGGCCATAAGGAAGGGCATTCCAGAGTCTATAGGTGATACAGACTGAAAGGCTCTGTCACCTTTGATGATTAACCTGGTACGAGGAATGACCAATAGACGCTGGTCAGCTGACATCAGGGTCCTGCTGGGCACATATGGTTCTAGCAGGTTAGATATTAAGCTGCCTGGCCATGCAGAGCTCTGAAAGTGAGTATCAGGACCTTGAACTGACCCCTAAAAATTACAGGAAGCCAATAAAGCCATCACACGTTTAGCACTCACAATAACAAATTACACTGATCATCCCCTTACATCGTCCCTTCAGACTCATACCATCTGGACGAAGATACATACCTAGGAAACGTTCGTTTTAGTAGGAGTTTTGTCCCCTCAACCATCATTGCTGCGCACAAAAAAAACTGCCTATAATAGCTGATATGATGGTTCTGTGTATACTGGGAGTGGGGACTTCATGTAATTGTCTTGGTGTTATGTTGTTGTGTGCTATGTTGTTCTGTGCTATATGGTTATGTGTTTTTCTCTTGTAAAACAGACTATGAAGATGAATATCCCCTGAAGGGACAATAAAAACTATTATTATTATTAATCTGGGGGTGTCCACTGTCCACACTGACTCCTGCACTGTCCACGGCAGTTAAGTTTGCAATCCCCCCTGGCTTCCATCCCATAATATTTGTGCTCTAATATGTACCGTCATAAAAGCTCCAGAACATCCATAAAGTCCAGTTGCATCGCGGTCGTATACTCTATAATCACAGAAAATACCCCCCCCCACCCCCTCAGGTATTATGGCTATACCAAGGGGCCAGCTTCCTGCTTTGAAATTGAGTCGATATAGGAAGAGAGTTCAAGTGACAGTTCATATGAATGGCCTGTAGTTTTGCTGTTTTACCCCTGGTGTCAGAAATAATGTATCTTAATGCAAGGTTTTTGACAAACTTTAGACTTGCTTTTCTTACCTTAATAAGCATAGTCATAAATACTATATGCTTCCAGTCGCTAGTTTAAAGTCTCCTTTCAATCATCATGATATGCGTTTTGGTAAATTATGGTCCCATTTATTTTAAAATTGCCGATAAAGTAGGTTATGCTCTAGGAGGGGCGGGATGATTTGATTGACAAGCTACACAACCAATAGCATTCATTCCCCATCCCTTTTCTTGATTGGCAAGCTACCCAACCAATAATGGTCTGGTTGCATTGCACAGGATATGACGCAATATGACGTGATATTGAAAGATGGCGGATTTGAAATTCCTGAACAATCGGCTTAATTTATGGTCTGTAGAAACCAATGGTGTGGCTTAGTCCATTCTTTTTTACAGTCTATGGGCTATACCCAGTGGTAGAAACTAACATTTATGTATGAACTTCTACACCTCAGAGGCAAATATTATACTTTTTACTCCGCTACAATTATTTGAGATAGTCACTGTAGTTACTTTGAAGATTCACATTATTATTACCAAATGTGCATTACACTTAAGCCCTATTTTAAACTTTTGCTATTCAAAACTACAAGGTCTACAAGATTGTGAGCTCTACAAGGGTCACAGCGCTTTGCAATGCGTCTGCTATTTTTAAAAGACTTTTACGTGTTTTAACAGAGCATTTCTACATTGCAGTATTGCTACTTTTACATAAATAAGAAGTACTTCTTCCACTAAACTGGCTATACCCTGTGAAAACTCTGAAATGTAATTCCCACACAAAACCAACTCGTATATTTTCTTGTAGTTTTTTTTGCTGTGCCCACAGGGGCCAGATAAAGACCTCACTCAGGCTTGGAATTGTTGCCGTGATAAGCAGCACATAAAGTGAACAGATATTGTGTGTTTTTTTGTGCTGATGACCGTTAGATTGTGCTGACGTCCAGCAGCATGCAGGTCATTCTGTGGCTAATGGATTATATTGAACAGATGCTATTGTGGTCGGGCTGAAAACGATGTGGTCTTATTCAGCATCGACCTCTCCTCCCTCCCCTCCCACCCCCACCCCCAGACCCCGACTGAAATAGAGATGAGGATGTGGACTCTGGTAGAAGTATTGGGGCCAGGGGGGTTATAGAGGTGTGTGGATGGATGGATGGATGGATGGATGGATTGATGCAGTACTACTTGTGGGGACATTTGGTCCTCACACAAGTATAGTAAATTCAAGTGCACATGCATGCATGCACGCACGCACGCAAGCACACACGCATGGACACACACACACACACACACACACGGAGTGAATGGGGCTGTTATCCGTTATCACTTCAGCTATGGTCCAGTAGGTCCCTACTGGCTCTGGTAGGCCGCTATATCAGCCACTCCTTTGGTTGATTCAATGTTAACGCATGTGACCTGTCCCAGAAAAAGACGCACTGTGATTGGCCAGTAGTACTGGCGAATCACAGCGCGAGTATTCACACTCACCCCAAAATATGATTTACGATTCTGTGCCTGTCGGGACATAACTCGGACAGCGCCGAGTCGACATAAGCGTATTTTGCCTATACTGAGCACATTTAAAACAACAGCGTTGAACCAAAGTGCTGCAGTAAAAAAGGAGGAAAAAATCAACAATAAAAACACAATAAAAATGATAAAAACACATAACATGTAAAATAAAAAAAAGGTCCACCGTTTAGACATAATATTGCCTCTCAAAAACATAACTGCCAGTCTGAGTTATGGGTGGATGGATGGATGGATGTTGATAGAGGTGTGTTATGGAGATGGATGGTAGGATTGTCAGAAACACGCAGAATGAATTTTACGATGGAGAGAGAGAGAGAGAGAGAGAGGGGTTTTCCCCTCTCTCTCTTCCTCCCTCTCTCTGTCCAACCCCCCCACACACACACACACAGCCCCCCACCCCTGATCCCCTGCATTTTGCGGTGTGAGTGCTCAGAGCCCTTCACCCGTAGCCGAGGTACAGAGAGCAGGGGAGAGAGAGTGCGAGAGAGTGAGAGAGAGAGAGAGATAGAGAGAGAAACACAGAGAGAAAGAGAGAGGGAGGGAGAGAGAGAGTGTGTGCACTGGGCCAGAAAGTGAATCTGTCAGGAAACAATAGCCCTTTGACAAATGGGCTCTGACAACAGTTTAAACACACACACAGGTTCCTTTTACTATACTTGTGAGGACATCAACGTTTTAGGACGGCATTGAAAATAGCCGAAAAATGGCAAATCTACAACCTCAACAACGTGTCAGTCAGTCACACTTGTAGATTAGCTATTTGTGCGACGTGTGTATAACACCACACAACAACCAGTAACGCGGTAACTACAAAATAGGGAAAACCCGGACCAGGACAATGGTCCTCACAGATTTATGTTTGTTTCTCAAATTCTACTCTCAAAAGTACTCAAATGTTTTACTAAATTAAAAGCATCAATACAACATTGTAACAATACTTTGTAAGGGTGCAGTCACACCGAACTTGAATTCTGCCTAAGCGACAGATTCTGCCAATGCTTTTCAATGGGAACGGAGTGTATTTTTTGCGGACATCCGCGAATGGCAACAAAAAAATCGTCTCCGAGATGTAGTGGAGTAGAAGCATAAAGTAAAAGTACCTCAAAATTGTACTTAAGTATAGTAAATGTACTTAGTTACTTTCCACCACTGCTTGTGGTGGGGGACATTTGTTGATTTTGGTCCTCACACAAGTATAATAAATAGAAGCACGCACGCACACACGCACGCACGCGCACGCACACGCACGCACGCACGCACGCACGCACGCACGCACGCACGCACGCACGCACGCACGCACGCACGCACGCACGCACGCACGCACGCACGCACGCGCGCACGCACACACACACACACACACGCACACGCACACACGCACACACAGAGCGGGTGGCAAACAGTGCCTTTGGCCCCGGCTATACCTCTCTCATTGTGCCACCTCTCTTAAGTAGACGTCACAATGATTTAGACTGCTACACTAACTCTGTTACAGCTCTATAGGAAACGAAACGACCACACAAATACATTCACACCAACAGCAGCCCATTCCCCAACAATAATGACTTTCCCTTTGAATAGGTCGCTGTCGGGGGCAGAAACCTCATATCGCCATAATATTTCAACTTTTGATGTAAATTAACGCCGTCATTTGTCATACAAGTGTGTTGCACAGGGCGTCCCCAGCTAAAATAGTTAGTACAGCATTACAATAATTTAACCACTTTATCCATTTATACATTGGCTTTTCAAAAATAACAGATCTACAAGCTCAAAACTCGTCGCTTTGTGGCAGGAATATGGAGATACGAGGTTTCTGCCTGACGGCGACGAAATGTACTTGGTTATTTTCCACCACTGGATGTTACGACCGTGATGCCCGTGAACTTTATGGAGCTTTTATGACGGCACATATTAGAGCACAAATATTATGGGATGGAAGAAGCCGGGGTGGATTGCAAACATAAGTGCGGCGGACACCACAGGAGTCCGTGTGGTGGACAGGCACCCCAGACTCTCAATAAACCCAGCTAACTGTGATTTATGGGAGTCATTAGTGAGGTTTGGTCGGCATCCTCGCCTAGTTAGTTTAGCTAGCGAAGCCGGAGCCGCGCTTCGCATAATAAGGGACACACTGCCTGTGCTAAACGCCACACGGACGCTAGCTTGTTCTACACGTCTTATACTATTCTTAACCTGTAAGCCTGACTGTTAATGTTATACCGGGTTCCCACACATTTCTACCAATGACACAAAGATTTTAAAATAGAATAAGTACTTCTTGTAGCGCTGCTTGTTGGTGTCACAACGACACAGGGCTGAAAGCACTACTCTCCTTTGTGCAGCGTCTGCAGTGATTGACACATGTCAAGGGAGGCGAGGGTACCGACGGGTGATAGAAATAAAGGAGATCCTGCTCTCTCTCTCTCTGTCTCTGTCTCTCTCCCTCTCTCTTTCTCTCTCTCTCACTCTCTCTCTCTCTCCAGATGGATGTGATCCCATAACCCGAGGCGTCTGTGATGGATTCTTCCGCTGGAGGCACAGACAGCCTGTTATCCCTACAGCACGACCTTTCTTCATGGCCTAGTGGCCATGCTCCTTCATGGAAGAATGCTTCTCAAGGGACCTGTAGGGTAGTACTGTCTGTCTGTCTGTCTGTCTGTCTGTCTGTCTGTCTGTCTGTCTGTCTGTCTGTAGACATGTCTTGGTTACTTGTTTTTTCTCGACCACACATTTTAGTGTGATTTAGCATGCTGTTCTAGACAGATGCTAGATTCATAGTTTACCCGGTATCAATTTAGAGTTGACTACAGCCGTCTGTCTGTCTGTCTGTCTGTCTGTCTGTCTGTCAGTCTGTAGATATATCTTAAGAAGAAACTATCTTGGTCACTTAGTCATGTTTGTTCGTTTGGTCATTATGGGTTTGTTTTTCTTGACCACAAAAATGTTAATGTAATTTAGCATGTTGTTTAGAGACATTGCCTGATATCCTATATTTTAAACTGTACTATAGGCAGGCGCTAGTACATTGTTCATTGTTTGTAACCCCAGCTGTTATGTGAGTATTTGCCTTGTTTATTGACTAAAGTTCATGCTTATTCTGCTTATTCCATTTTCGCTCTTGTAAGTCACTCTGGATGAGAGCGTCTGCTAAATACCTCAATTGTACATGTAAATCATTTGTCTGTCTGTCTGTCTGTCTGTCTGTCTGTCTGTCTGTCTGTCTCATTCTCCCCCCTGCTGGAAAGGAAAGGTAACCCCGTGGATCTGCTCAGAAGGCTCTTCAGACCTTCAGACTCCTTTACCGTATCTTTGCTATAGGCCCCCACTTCCCATCCCCCCACCCCTGTCCCCTGGCAGCACCGGTCTTTAATTGCCCACAGTGGGATGCAGCTGAGGTCCTTGGAACAGGGAGGAATCCTGGTGGATTGCCTGTCCAGAGGTAAGACGTGGTCAAAGCCCCCCCCCCCCCCCCCCACCCCCAACAGCTCTGTCAGACCCCTCTCTCTGCCATCGTCTGGTCCTACCCCCCCCCCCCCCACCACACCTCTAGTCTGAACTGGAGTCTGTTCTAGCTTACGGTTGTTTACTATACTTGTGAGGACATAAACATTTTAAAGCCAAGTATAAATCAGGCATATCTCCAACCCTAAAAGCTCCTTACACACCGGGGGCGATTTTTTCATGCGAATAATACGTTTTTTTTTTAAAACCTTATAAAGTCAATGCAAGCTTCCATGGAGCGAAAAAGCGAAAAAGCGACTTTTAATTATTCGGAACAAGTCCGAATTTTGCGTATATTCGCATAATCTCCGGTGTGTAATGACCTTAACACTTTTAACCTAACTTCTAAATGTCTAATCCTAATCCTGCCTAATTGTGAGACTAACTCCCCTAAAGTATTCGTAACCATAAAACAACAATTTCTCTTGAGTGAGGACCAGGAAAATTGTCCTCCACAATGTTTATTTCTCCTATTCTACTGTACTTGTGGGGACATTTTGTCCCTCACAAGTAGCGCCATTGTCTCGTTTCTACACCTCAACCAGTCCAAGATTGTGTCCCCCCACCACCCCCCCCGTCCCCCCGTCTCCAAGCAGAGCCAAGAACGGTGTGGTATAGTACCCTGCTGGAAGCGCCGTCCAGGTGGACTGGGTCCACACAGCTTTTAAATAACATCCACTGCAGATGCAGCTGGTACACTCGAGGAAGCATCCACATTAATCTAATCATTTGCTAAATTGAATATTGCAAGCAGCTCGCGGATAATGTGTCTCTTACGACATTACGATATCCACCAACGGCAAAATCGTGAGTGTTCATTAAACTCCGTGAGTTAAAAAAAAAAATGGAGCGTAACTCCATGAGTTACGTAAATTAGCACTCAGTGTTTTAACAGTGTGGTTTATTCAGTAAAGAGAGTGCAACCACATCTTCCCACTACTCTCCTTCGTTTATCTGCATCTGTGATTCGTTTTTTAATGCGTTTGTTTAATATTGTTTTATGTATTGCAGTTTATAATTGTACAAAGGCGTCCTTTTAGAGAGCTTGCTCTCAATGGTCTTCCCTGGATAAATATAGGTCAATAAAAAAGATTAATCTAACGCTGATAAAGGCTGCTGTGCCTGTAAGAGGCCAACGTGCAGTAACTGTACAAAGAATAGAACTGATTTAAAAAAAAAAAGGCTTTAAAGTATTTCGATTGGCCAGCCAAATGGGTTATGGGTATAAGAGTGTGTATCTGTTCATGAGGTAGTTGTTTATCCCCCAAAAATCGTGATGGCCGATTTGACCTTTGAGACAAATAGTCACAATATCTCCAAAGAATTTGTTACAGTACTTTGGCTTCGTAGGGCAGTATATACTCAGCTGTGCTTCCATTAACGGTGGTATGATCAGGCTTCACACTGAATCAGTCTCACTTAGACTCTCTCAGTGGGAGAGCCAAGCAGCTGGGATTGAAGGACAAATACAAGATATATACAAGACAGAGATGAAAGAAAAACAAAACAAAAACTAGAAATATATGCCTCCACCAACCAGTTGCAGGTTGATATCGATGTTGTTCCAAACCCATAATAATACATGTAGTGAATTTAATAAAAAGTGTTATGTGTATCTTTGGCACACACACATACACAGTGACCTTGACTTTGATCACCAAGTACTAATCAGTTCATCCTTGAGTGCAAGTGGATGTTTGTTCCAATAAATGTGAAGACATTCCCTCCAGGCATGCCTGAGATTTCGCATTCATGAGGTTGGTACACAACAGCACAGCACATTCAGCTCGAGTATTAAAGCCTCAGTCACTATGTAACCTTTTTTAGTATGTTTTTTTTAGCACAATATAACTTATAGTTATACAATTGGGGTGGTTTGTGTCCCTGCTCTTCTGTTGAGACATTTAGATCGTGTCAAAGGTCATGTCTCACCTAGACACATGACATGACACAGATTCTGACCTGATGGTCAATATTCAATTTATCCCCTGAGCAAGCAGGCAGGCTCTATTAGCTCAATGGTAAAAAAAAAATGTCAGCACTTAACTCATTCAGTGCCACAATCCGTCAAATCCGTCACGTGGCCTGACACCGCGTGCGCCACAATCCGTCAAATCCGTCATACTTTTTTTTTTTTTTTTTATTATTTTTTTTAACATGTTCAGAACCCAAGATATGATGATTTGAAGATTTGCTGCTCCATCCACTCCTTGTTTAACCTATAACTTAAAAAGGCTGTATCTCGCTTCCTAAGCACTTTTTTTTTTACAATGAATTTTGGCTGTGGCACTCAGAGCCAAAATTCCATAAATAAGCTCGGCACTGAATGAGTTAAGCAGGCAACCAGGTTCAAATCCCGGGGTAGAAGAGGAAAGTGCAGCTTTATAAATAAATATTCGCGCAACTCTATGAATACAGTGTAATTCCCCTCAGGAGGTGGATGGGCGTGCTTGGGTCGGTGGGTGGGAGGGTATTATGTGGGGTATGTGGAGGGGTTTAAAGGTCGGGGGGGGCGGCAGGGGTGGGGGGTAGTACCCACCACATGTCCAGGCAGGTGGAGTAGTCTGTGGATCCCAGCAGCACGTCTGGGGGGCGGTACCACAGGGTCACCACCTCGTTGGAGTACGTGTGGCTGGGGACCGACTTGGCCCTGGCCAGTCCTGGAGGAGAGACCAGAGAGAGGAGAGGAGAGGAGAGGGGTTAGAGGTGAGAAAACATAGTAATACGTCTCTGTCGGGCGTGGAAACCTCATATGTCTAATACTGTTGCTTTTCAGGATTCAAATACAAAAGTAGCAAAAGTAGCAGATCTACAAGCTCGAAGCGCGTCGCTTCGCGCCGCGTTCCGAGCTTGTAGATCTGCTACTTTTGATGCCTTTGTGTGACGCTGTGGTGTGATCAAGTGCATCGAGTTCAAGTTTTACGAAAAAACGCAAAGAGTTAAAATATGGAGATAAGAGGTTTCGGCCCGACAGCAACAAATACAAGTGCACACACAAATGCACACTTGTGTGCGCAAACACGCACACACACACCCAAACAGAAGGTAAGCAGCAACCATTATCATTGAACGACCTTGGCTGAGGGGATCCGTGAAACTCGGCGTAAAATAGGAGGAGGAGGAGGAGGAGGGTGGTATCGGCTGGTTGCATCAGGTTGGTCAGAAACACTGCAGTAACACCGTGACTTGTTAATGTCAACTGACAGAGATGGGTTTTGTCATTTTATATTGTATTATATTTTCTATACTAAATGCAAATTCCCACAGAAAGGAGGTGTCATTCTCTGCCACCGTTTTTCCTTTTTCTCCTTTGTAAATAATAGTGTTTTGTATTTGTTGATGACATGTATTATTGTTGGTGATTACTATTGGTCATTCCTGGTATCAGATTAATCACCAAAGGTGACAGAGCCTATCAGTCTGTAGCCTAGACTCTGGAATGCCCTTCCTCGTGACCTGAGCGCTGCAGTGTCTGTGGATGTTTTTAAGAATCAGCTAAAAACACGACTGTTTCAACATGCATTTGGGGAATGTCATTGAGCTTCTCCTATAGGTCTGCTGTTTTTTTTCCTGAGATGCATTGTGTTTTTGTTTAGTTTCTTATCATTTGGATGTTTCTTGCCGTTTTTATTTCTGTTGTATGTAAAGCACTTTGTGAGTTATCTTTGTGAAAATTGCTATAGAAATAAAAATGCACTTAATTACTTACTATTGTGAATTGTTTTATGCTATGTTGATGAATTGAATACAACAGTACACATTGACTGCCAAGGATGCAATATTGAGTCATTTCAAATCCAATCGCGGTTACAATGTTTTTGTTCCGGTGGAAAGAAGAGAGACTCGTCCTTCCACGGAGACATCGTTTGTTTACAACCGGGTTGAAAAATAAAATTGCTGGATCGTCAAAAATACTCAAAATAAGGTAAAACCGCTGGCAGTGGCGGATTAATTAATTAATGAATACTTGGTAATTAATGTGTTAATAAAGTGATCAATCAATGTCAGAATTTTATAAAAATTAGTCATATATTAGCAATTGTTACTCTACAGAGCAACTACTGGAGATATCTTGCCAATATTTACATCATGTTGTCAATGCAACCACACAACCCAAAGTTTAATTGTGCTTTAAATGATCTCTGATCTTGGTGTGAGGGTGTTTTTGCAACGGCTACTTTCACATGCAAATCCAGATTTTCTTCCTATTTTTTTTCCTCCTTTTTTTTTTTTTCCTTGACAGCGTACCAAAAGTCTTTTAACCTTTTAAAGCCGTCAAGAACAACGTGCAGAACAAAAAGAAAAAGCAAAAAACTAAAAAAAACCTTTTGTGCTGACTGCTGCACATTGGCGGCGCCCGAGGTCGCCTTTCAAATGGAAATGGCCACGGAGCAACCTTTCCCGGTATCAAGTCAGCTCCTCGGGAGCCAGAATATCAATCACA
>NC_139940.1:42895603-43038103 GCF_963454915.1 Gymnoscopelus microlampas | reverse complement strand
CGAGTTCTCGCCGATGTGCCCGCCGAGTTTGACATCAATCGGTCAGACGGTTCTGGAGACACAAGAACTACAGAGACATGCTGGTACTTATTCAGAGTATACAGCTAGTTCCTCCACTTCTTCTTACGTCTTATCACGTGCACAGGTGGTTTGGGCTACAGAGGTTTAAGTTATTGTATTATGCCTGCAAGATACTGTATTGCATGGTGTCAGCAGTTTCCCCGGGTGCACAGAGGAGCAGTGGTGGAAAAAAGTACTCAGATATTTTACTTAAGTAAAAGCAATACCACAGTATGAAAATGAACTAAATTAAAATGTTACTTGAGTAAAAGTACAAAAGTATTGGCATCAAAATATAATTAAAGTACCAAAAGCGTAAGCGTACTAAAATGTTTGAAAATAGCAGATATACAAGCTCACAACGCGTCGCGATGCAACGCGTTGTGAGCTTAGATATGGATAAAATATGGCTAAAGTGGTTAATGTAATGTTCCATAATGTAATATATTTATATCACCACTGCAGAGGAGGTGGTATAGAGGAGGTGGTAGAGAGGAGGAGGTGCAGATATATAAGGCCAGTGGCAAAACCAGCCTCAGTATTCCTATGGCTCCTTGCAACAAAGGAGACGCTTCACTATTAACATTTCTATGCACATCAGGATGGTAATGAAAACTGGGTTATTCTCAGCGGTGGAAGAAGTACTTCCACAGAAGTACAAATGTTTTTACTTTAAGTAAATGCAGCAATACCACAATATAGAAATACTCTGTTACAAGTAAAATGCCTGTAATTAAAAAAGAGGGCTTCTGGAAGTCACCCCCTACACTTAACTTAAGGCTGAGTTAGACTCAGTTGCACATCTGTGTCGCGCACTGAAAATAGCCGATCTACAAGCTCTGTGTCGCATTGAGACACATTGTGAGCTTGTAGAACGGCTATTTTTGATACGCGATACCGGCGCACACTCGAGTATAACGGGCCCTTAACTCGCCGACATAACGAGGAGAGGGACAGGAGGGAACAGGCCACAAGGAAAAGCTGTAACATTGCGTGTGCGTGTGTGTGTGTGTGTGTGTGTGTGTGTGTGTGTGTGTGTGTGTGTGCGTGTGCGTGTGCGTGTATTACTACACTTGAGAGGGCCAATGTTCCTGGCCCTCACAAACGTGTGTGTGTATGTGTTTGTGTTTCTACTGTACAGTATTGTAAGCTCGTTTGTGCTCGAGCGGTGCATGGTTGTGTGTGTGGGTTTGTGCATGAGGACGGACGTACGCATGCACGTGCACACGCACGTGCGCATGTATCTTATTAGCGAGGAACAAGGAAAGGGCGTCTTGGCGCCCGCATTATATGCGTCCTGCCCTCTGAGTCCGTGAAACAGATGGCTACACAGTAAAGATCCTCAGTGCTAATTCATCCATTTAGTGACCGAGAGAGAGTGTACTTGTTCAACGAATGGACCCGTTGAGGGTTACTCTTAAGTTAAATTAACAGCTGACACCGAGGATTTGACTGTGTGCATAAGGCTGCGGACACACTAACAAGCTGGAGCCGCGCACCGGACAGCCTTATTAGGCACAGACATGCTAATGGTTTAGCCTCGCTAACACCTCAGGACAAAAGGAGATGAGTGTTGCCATGTCCGCTTGTTATATTGTCTCTTTGGGGCTTGTTTTTCTGTGAAGTTGCTTGTAAATATTGGTAGTTGCAGGTTTTTGGGCTTGTTTCGAAAGTGCGTTGCTTATTTGGGCTATTTCATAGTGTCGTTTAAACAAAACATTTTAATGCCAAAGATCCCCAAATTAATATGTATTTGTCCATGGACTACCATCTGAGAATGTTTTGTGCCAGGGACCTCTGTACCAGATTTGTGTTGTTGAAATGTTTCGAAAAATATTCATATAATACTTTTTTTCCCAAGAGTTGTTTGAAAATAGCAGATCTACAAGCTCACAACGTGTCACATCGCGACATGTTGTGAGCTTGGAGATCGGCTATTTTCAAATAGCCGATGTATATACTATAGGTTTAAAGCGCTCATGTGGCCTATTATAGTCGCTTCTTTTGGGCTTGTTTTCATAGACCTGGTTGATTATTTCTCTCGCAAAATCTGGCAACACTGGAGGGGAGGAGTGGAGGGGGAATTTCTTTCCGGCTCAAAAACCCCAATACGTTCAAGGGCATGCTAATACTACTCACACATACACATACTGTAGCCTACTGTCGGTGTTCATGCGTGGATGAATGTGATTTGAAAGTCTGAACATCCCAGACTCCACAGAGGTTTTACCATACAGCTTGTGAATCAACAATTATGCTAATGAGGGTGCGCTATATCGTCGCTGTCACGCTGGAAATCTTGTATGTCCCCCCCCCCCAAAAAAAAAACACTTTTCAGGAAATGGAAACAAGAACCTGTGTCCCCACTCCCCACTCCCCATCCCAATGGATCCAGTGTAGTTAATATTTAGTCACAAGCTCTTGTTAGCCTTGAATTCATGGGGATTTTTTAGTTTTTGTCGTATTCCTAAGCCTATAATTTGATGACCGGCGAAAAGATGCTAATGTCTCCAGTCTCCGGTAGCAGACTGCGCAAGTCATCAAATTATTGGCTTAGGAATGCAACAAAAACAAAAAAAATCTCCATGAATTCAAGGCTTCAGTGGTGCGTAATTGACAGAAAATAAGTCATTTTTTACTTAATACTTCACTGGTTCAATATTTATAAAACCCACAGACACACTTAACCACAGTCACTTTCACTTTCAAATGCTTTCAAACATAGCAAGTTGTGAGCTTGTAGACCGGCTATTTGCGCTATACTTTTTGGACGACACTCTTACACGATGAAGTCGGCCATTCCTTCATGGAGGTACAAGGTTTCCACCCGACAGCGAAGATATGCAAATGCACGTGCATAATATGCTATATCACAGGCAATGCAAATGACACTCCAGTGTGCGGAGAAAGCCCCCAAACGCGTGAAAATCTGTCTGTATAGCCATGCATCCATACGTGTGCATCTCAACATCCATTTCCTCTGATTCTCCTCACCTCGCCTTTCAAATCTACACATTTATTCACGCCTCCGTGCCTCTGTGTGCGTGCGTGTGTGTGTGTGTGTGTGTGCAGGGCCGTGTTTATGCACAGGCAATGTAGGCACATGCCTATGTCTTGTCAGGGGGGGGGCCGAAAAATGCCCCCCAAAAAAAAAAAAAAAAAAATTAAAAAGTTTTTTTTTTTTATTAAATAACATAAGCCTAACCTAACCCTAACCCTAACCCTAAAACCGAAATAAAGTAACAAAGAAACGCCCAAAAACGGCCACAATCCGCGAAATAACCGCAAAATTTCGCACGCGCGCGCGCATGGGTCGCGCACATGCACGCGCGCGGGGGGGGGGGCCCGAAAACTGTCCGTTGCCTAGTGCGCATTTTGACATTAACACGGCCCTGTGTGTGTGTGTGTGCGCGTGTGCGTGTGCGTGTGTGTGTGTGTACAGTATGTGTGTGTGTGTATTACTATTCTTGAGAGGGCCAAATGTCCCCAAAACTATAGTAGAATGTGAGAAATACATACTGTATTGTGAGGACACATTATCTGGTCCTCGCAAGAGAAATGGTTGTTTTATGGTTTTAACATTTTTTTTTATAATTAAGCTTCACAGCGCGACATTTCGTGAGCTATTTTCAGTTAGGTGTGTGTGTGGGTGTGTGTGTGTGTGTGTGTGTGTGTGTGTGTGTGTGTGTGTGTGTGTGTGTGTGTGTGTGTGTGTGTGTGTGTGTGTGTGTGTGTGCGCGCGCGAGTCCCACCACCTGCTACCGTCCCAGTCCATTTCACTATACAAAGTGGACTGTAATGAGATCTGCATTTTAGAACACAATCCCAGTCGGAGTCATTACCTGCTCTGTGTGCACAGCAACACACGCGCACGCGCACACACACACACACACACACACACACACACACACACACACACACACACACACACACACACACACACACACACACACACACACACACACACACACACACACACACACACACACACACACACACACACACACACACACAGCAACAGTCTCAAATGCTTTTGTGTTCAACTCAACAGTCTATTTTGGATTTGTCTCAGATGAGGCTGGACACACACACACACACACACACACACACACACACACACACACACACACACACACACACACACACACACACACACACACACACACACACACACACACACACACACACACACACACACACACACACACACAGGTCTGTCTCTTAACGGGGACTTCAAAAAGACCATCTGCAACCTGTAAATATGTACACGCCACAAATGACACACAAACACACACACACACACACAAGCAAATACTGGGCCGAGGCGAGCCTGTTCTGTTGGGTGTAAAACAGCACCCATGGGAGCCAGACAGACAGACAGACAGACAGACAGACAGACAGACAGACAGACAGACAGACAGAGTCCTGCTCAGAGCGTCGCATGCCTGCCACGTTCCGAGTAGAGATTCCTGCAGCTCCATTGTCAGCGCGCTTCGCTCCTCGCACACACACACACATCATTATCCCCCGCCAGCTGTTATAGCGTGCAGCGCTGCCTGCTCCGCGTCGTGCGCATGCCTTGCGAGAATGAAATATGTCTGCATAACTTCTATAGGATACACCACCGGAACTATGTCTGGCACGCACTGCCGGTAAACTGCGTCTTAAAAGTGCCTCAAACGTCAACACACTCAAGTGAGAGGCATATGGATCCCTATCTGTGTGTGTCTAGTGTTGTCAGTGTGTTAACCCATTCCATCCGAGAACTGTGTCATTTTAGATTTCTTTGAATATTCAAAAATAGCAGATCACCGGGTGCCGCACTATGAGCTTGTAGATCTGCTATTTTTTTTTTTTAATCGTGGACAATTTGTGCACATCTTTGAATATATATATATATATATATATATATGTTTTAAAGCGAACATTTTTAACTCCGATCTGTGCTTCTGGGGGAAACAACATATTTTGATATGGGGGTCCACAGCCAAAGTTCATAGAAAGGAATACCAGCACTCACTAAGTCCTTTTAGGCTCTTATTTATTTAGGTCATAGCTCCCCAGCAAGCAGCGTCAAACCGGACGTTTCGGCCCAGAGGCCTTCCTCAGCGTATAGTGACAACAGAACTCTTTAAATTTTTCAGGTCTGTCAAGTTGAGAGCCTTCTTTGTTAAAGAGGCTCCGAATACAATGCATGGACTACTAACTAACCGTGAGAAAGAACCTGAGAGTTCTGAAAATAAACGAACACTTAGACCGAAAAGTACGTTTATCCCTCCGTGTTTTAATCACTCTGTAGCAACTTTTTGCAGACTTGTTGAACAAAATGTTTTTTCTGTGTTGCATGCTAACAAACAGTCAAAAGTGAACTCTAATGTGACTCCTCAAGAGAGGCTAGCTTTGGCTAATTTATCTAAAGATGAGACAATCGTTATACGTAATGCTGACAAAGGTGGTGCGATAGTGTTGTTGAATAAAACTTCTTACAGAGCTGAAATTTCAAAACAGTTAAGTAATAGTGTCTTTTATACACCTTTAAACAGTGATCCTACTGCTAAGTTTGCACAAGAAATACAGCTTTTTCTTAAGAGGGCACTGGATGACCAACTCATTTAAAAAAAATGAATATGACTTCATGTATCAAATACATCCTGTGCGACCTATTTTTTACACTCTTCCAAAAATACATAAGACTTTGGTTGAACCGACTCCGGGGCGTCCTATAGTAGCAGGAACTCAGTCTTTGACTGAACCTACTGTATGTCCAAATATATAGATCTACATATCAAACAGTTAGTTGTCAAACTTCCTTCTTTTGTTAAAGATACTACAGACTTTTTAAATAAATCAGATTCGATTCATAACACTCTCAACTCAGATCTCCTGTGTACTATGGATGTAACTAGCCTGTACACGAATGTTCCTCATAGAGAAGGGCTTGAGGCCCTAACTTATTTTTTGAACCAGAGAGAAGTTAAAACTCCCCCTACTGATTTTCTCACTGAGCTGACTAGACTTGTGTTAAACAAGAATTATTTTAAATTTGAGAACTCTTATTATTTACAGTGTCAAGGGGTGAGCATGGGAAGTCCCTGCTCCCCAAATTACGCCAATTTATTCATGGGAAAATTTGAGTGTGACTTTGTGTACAATAACAATCCTTTTTCTCCTTGGTTAAAATGTTGGTTTAGATATATTGATGACGTTTTTTTCATTTTTTCTGGGTCAGTGGAACAATTGGAGGAGTTTAAGGTTTATATAAATTCTAGAATGCCATCGATATCCTTCACTTTAGAGTCTAGTAGAGAATCAGTGTCATTCCTGGATGTATTAGTACAGAGAGAGCTAGATGAGATTTCCACTTGTGTCTACAGAAAACAAACTGATAGAAACAATTATTTACATTTTTCTAGTTACCACCCGTCGGGGTTAAAGAGAAGTTTACCTTATAGTCAGTTATTGAGAACGAAAAGAATCTGCAGTACTGACAGTGCCTTCGAAAGACAAGCTAAGGACTTGTGCGATCGTTTCAAAACTAAGGGTTATAGTGATAAAGTGCTAAGTGTTAATGTACAGAGAGCTCGAGAGAAAGATAGGTCCAGCTTGCTAACTCCAAAACCTGCTTGTGCAGGGGAGTCTAAGTTAGTTTTGTCCACAACCTATTCCCCTTTGTGTAGTGACATTAAGAATGCTGTTAAGAAATACTGGTATGTGTTATCGAGTGATCCTAGTGTGGGTCATATGTTCAAGGAGTCCCCCATCTTTGCACATAAGCGTGCCAAAAATGTGAGGGATTCTCTAGTGAGGGCAGACTGTCATGTTCCACCGCAACACTTTATGTCTGATTTGCCTACGGGCAACTTTCCTTGTCACAACTGTGTTCATTGCAATGCAATGATCAGAGGCAATCATGTCTTACATCCACATTCAGGAAAAAAGATTGATGTTAAAAGCATCATCACCTGTAAAACTAAGTTTGTGGTTTATCTACTAAAATGCCCTTGTGGCCTGTGCTATGTGGGTAAAACCAAAAGAGAACTTAAAGTTAGAATTTCAGAGCATAAAAGTAATATCAGGAATAAAGATGAAAAATCACCTGTAGCTAGACATTTTAATGCGGTGGGACATGAAGTCTGTGCTTTAAGGTTTCAGGGTATTGAGGCAGTACTGCCCTTAAAAAGAGGTGGGGATCGTGAAAAACGTTTACTGCAACGAGAGGCATGGTGGATACACTCTCTCCAAACAGAACACCCTAAAGGTTTAAATGAAGAACTCTTACTAGGTTGTTTCTTATAGGATTTATTGTGGTGAAAAATAGACAGAGCAGACCACTTCAGAGTGAAATGAGCTATGATTATATTTTTGAGTAATGAATTAATGGTACTAATGAGTTGAATGCCTCTTTTTCGAGTGACACAGTGTATACTACGGTATTTTAAAAAATGTTTTAAAAAATGTTTATGCAGTTTTCTACAAATGTGTAAATCTTGACTGAAATCTGAGTCTGTCTTTATAAAGGAGTACTGAGGGACTCGCACAGACAAAGGTTTAAAACTGGTGCCTTACTGCTAAAAAAATGATCTATGTAATTTTCTTCTTTTTCTTCTTGTGTGAGTATATGCATTTACTATTTAATGGTGACCTAGCTTGTTAAAAAGTGTTAAAAATTGTTGTTAAAAAATGACTGTCCTATTGTGTTGTTACCCGGACCGCTCTGTGCGTGGCACCAAGGTCCCCTTTATAAATGACACAGAAACAGGATGTTGTCACTATACGCTGAGGAAGGCCTCTGGGCCGAAACGTCCGGTTTGACGCTGCTTGCTGGGGAGCTATGACCTAAATAAATAAGAGCCTAAAAGGACTTAGTGAGTGCTGGTATTCCTTTCTATGAACATTGTCTACTCGAACCGTGCACCCTGTACTTTGAAACGTCGAAAACTCGTCTCATGAGTGCTTGCTTCCTTCTTCTTTTTCAAGGTCCACAGCCAAATACATATCATTTTGGGGGTCCTTGACATGGAAAAGTTGGAGCACCACTGATATAGCAACATACTGTTAAGATTTAGAAAGCATTTTTTGATATTTTTTGGCCGTGGACCCCCATCTCAAAATGTTAAGTTCCAGGGACACCCAGAAGCAAAGATTTGATTTACAAATGTTCGCTTTAAAGATATATATATATTCAAAGATTTGAATATATTAAAATGTTCAAGATATTTCAAAAGTAGAAAATATTCAAGGTCTGAGCTTGTGGATCTGCTACTTTTGATGCTTTCGTGTGATCAAGGAGGACATTAATTTACAAGAAAAAAATATGGAGATAACGTCCAAATAGGAGGGGAAAACCTAAGTAATCCCACGGTAGGGAATTCCGTTTTCAGCTTCACCCAACTGATGGCTGCTCAGATAGTTCTGATTAACGCTTGGTAGGAGTCGTTAGGGGTTATAGGGGTTATTAAGCATAGGGGAACCTTCTGTTTCCCAGGTGGCCTCAGCCTCTCTAACCCATTCAGCTATGGCCGTAACCCTAAATAGAGCCGTAAGTTAAATGAACACAGAGGTGTTTTACTATGGCAGAAACACGTAGCCAGTATATCTCGACAGGGGACAGATTTCTGTCCTTTGCAAATGACCACCAGAACAAGGTTAAACAGTGTGATATACAGCACCTCGTTGGCCAGATCTTGGATCTTTGTCAAAAACCAGGGCCCTCATCGCCAAGTCATTTTAAAGGGAGGTTTGATTAAGGAGGCGAGGGGCTTAGTGAGGCTGCGGATGGCAGCAGAGCCAGGGGGGGGGGGGGGGGGGGGGGGGGGGGGGCGCTGCAGCCATACAATGAAAAGACAATTAGCAGAGCTGTATAGTGTCGTGCCACGGCCCATTGACTGGCACTGGATTAGACACAACTCTCTCAGTGCCCTGAGTGAGATATCCACAGCTGACTGACTGCTGCATGCCACTCCAGAGAGGGGGACCAATGTGTACACACACACACACACACACACACACACACACACACACACACACACACACACACACACACACACACACACACACACACACAAAGAGAGACACAGCCATTCCGTTCGTGACGCCACAAAATGATTTAGTTCCTGAAACTCGATGATGACAGGCCCCTAATTCTGGCAGCGTACAAAGCGGGGCGACCGCCCGCTGGGGCCCATGCATGCATACTGTACGTGCATACATACTGTATACATGATACATGCGCGCACCGCACAGCGTCCGTCCTAATGACCCTGGCTGGCGCGCCGGGCACTGCTTGTGTTCTTTTGCCCTGGAAACGTGAAGCTCAGGGGGCCATATGCTGCCCGGTCTGTCTCTGTGGCCAACATGCAGCTGTCACTGACCACACACAACCCCCTCTCTGTGATTCTTACAGAAAATAGCAGTCCTGGCATTGACTTTCTCAGTGTGCGTGTGCGTGTGCGTGTGCGTGTGCATGTGTGTGTGTGTGTGTGCTGAGGTGATTACAGGCAGCAACTCACACACACACACACACACACACAGCTTATTTGGCTTCAATTAGCCCTGTCCTTGCTGCTCAAACGCCTCATTTGTTTTGCCGTCGTTTGTGCAGCTCATTAAAACGAGCACAAAGGGGCCAGAGGGCTGACTCTGGATCAGCTCCAGGGCCACATCATGCATCCATCCACCAGCAGGGACACGAGGACGAGAGCTGTGGTCACAGTGAACTGACATCAAAACCTCTCCTGGTCTCCTGCCCTTGTCCTCCCAGCGCCCACCTCCTCCTCCTCCTATACCACACTTATCGTCGCTGGTAGCAACCTCCATATTCTTTTTTTATATAACTTTTTTCAGCAAAGGCTGCCGGGATCGGGAGTCAAACCCGCAACGCGCTGTCAGGCTACATAGAGCCTAGGTGCCAGGACCGCTACACCAGCGGTCCAGGCCCATATTCTAACGTTCTGTGTTTCCTACTGGATCATACTACAGCGTCACACAAAAGCATCAAAAGTAGCAAATCTGCAGCTCAAAACCTGTCGATTCTGCTTGTTTTGACATTTTTGAATTGGAATCCTGAAAAGTAACAGTTTTTGGACATACTGTATGAGGTTTCCACCCGACAGAGACGATATCGATGCCCAGAGCGCTACACGTCGCTCGACCGAGCGAGACGTCCTCTGCTCAGTGATCGCGGCCGTGTCTCTCCAGCCCTCCGCATAGGACACGCCCAGTTCTGTCAGGACCACTTTTGTCAAATTGAAACATTTTAATTGCATTGCATATTAAAACAGTCATTTATTTACAATTATTCAAGCATTTATTATGTTTGGCGACAGGGCTGTGACCTTCCCCCAGGGGTACAACACAATGACAATGATCAGATCAGATGAGCGTAAAGAGGAGACACTGGGGTGGAGGTGGGTTTTAGCGAGGGCCTTGGGGTGGGCATGAGGGTGGGCATGCAAAATTAAGCAGTTATAATATGAATAGTCAAAGGTCTTTGCAAGAATTGGCTGATCAGCTAATGCAATGTTTCCAAAACATGCACAAGAACCCCCAAATAGCCAGAGCCTCTAGCTGTGGCCCCCCCTATTGCAAAAAAAAGCCCTTTTACTAGCGGAAATAGCTCACAATGTGTCACGTTTTCACAATTTTCGCAAATATTTGACAATAATGACAAGCCCCAAAAATAGGGACACCAGGTTGAAAGTGGTTGAACTGGCACGATAATCTTACAGAATCTTTTGAATGAGTATCTGTTTTTTCTTTCCAATTGGCCACCTTGGACCCCCGAGACTACATTGAAAACCTGGAAGCTGATGGAGGTGATGTTCTGTCAGAAGAACTAATGCTGTACTCTCTATTGCATGCTAATGGATTTCTGTCTTGGAAGAAGCTCTTTTCTCTGATCGCTATCAATTAAGCACTTTCCTGGTATCTTTCTAACAAAACGTCACTGTCGGGTGGAAACCTTGTATGTCCAAAACCGTAACTTTTCAGGAAATAGGGGAAAAAAAGAACCTGTATTCCAATATATCCAGTGCAGTTATTATTTAGTGACAAGCTCATTGGTTAAATATTTATAAAACCCATACTCACTGAAAGCTGCACTATGTAACCTTCCTCTTTTCTCCCTGATTTGAACCTGGTTTCCTGCGCAATGGCTGACATTTTTACCATTGAGCTAATAGAGCCTGCTTGCTCAGGGGATAAATTGAATCCTGACCATCAGGTCAAAATTTGTGTCAGATCCTATGTCTATGAGACATGACCTTTGACACAATCTAAATGTCTCAATAGACTAGCAGGGAGACCAAATACAACCAGGCCAATTGTATAAGTTCTATTGTATCAACATGCTCTATCATACATATTGGACAAAATCACGTTTTATTCATTTAAAAAAGTTACAAAGTGCTGCTTGAACCACTTTCACTTTCAAAATCTTTCAAAAATAGCCGATCTACAAGCTCACAACATGTCACGATGCAACGCGTTGTGAACTTGTACTGTAGATTCTTGTTACTTTCAGAGACGAAGTATGTAGGGCACAAATTCATGAAAAAACAAACAAAGTAGAAACAATGGAGATAGAAGGTTTCTTTCTACCCGACAGCAACGGAAATAAAGTTAGGGAACTGGCACTTTATGCGGGTCGGAACAACAAGCCAGAATGGTTTCATCCTCCCATCAGCCCACATCTGTTTCAATTATATGCACTTTTACTCTCATCCCCAAAGACAGCTCTGGTGCTCTGGTCTGTTCTCTCTGCCTCGACACATACTGACTCACATGCACCTCCACACTCTCTCTCTCCTTCTCCTCTCTCTCCATCTCCCTCCTCTCTCCATCTCCCTCCTCTCTCTCCATCTCCCTTCTCTCTCTCCATCTCCTCTCTCTCCATCTCCCTCCTCTCTCTCCATCTCCTCTCTCTCCATCTCCCTCCTCTCTCTCCATCTCCCTTCTCTCTCTCCATCTCCTCTCTCTCCATCTCCCTTCTCTCTCTCCATCTCCCTCCTCTCTCTCCATCTCCTCTCTCTCCATCTCCCTTCTCTCTCTCCATCTCCCTTCTCTCTATCCATCTCCCTTCTCTCTCTCCATCTCCCTTTCTCTCTCCATCTCCCTCCTCTCTCTCCATCTCCTCTCTCTCCATCTCCTCTCTCTCCATCTCCTCTCTCTCCATCTCCTCTCTCTCCATCTCCCTTCTCTCTCTCCATCTCCCTTCTCTCTCTCCATCTCCCTCCTCTCTCTCCATCTCCTCTCTCTCCATCTCCCTCCTCTCTCTCCATCTCCTCTCTCTCCATCTCCCTCCTCTCTCTCCATCTCCTCTCTCTCCATCTCCCTTCTCTCTCTCCATCTCCCTCCTCTCTCTCCATCTCCCTTCTCTCCATCTTCCTCCTCTCTCTCCATCTCCCTCCTCTCTCTCTCTCTCTCTCTCTCCATCTTCTCCTGCCTAAAGCCTAATTCACGATTCGTCATACTAAAGTGTCACGCACCGAAAGTAGGCGACCTACAAGCCCACGTCTGCTATTTCCGTTTTGAAATTAGGCTTTAACTGGCCTCCATTATTTATCCCCCAAAAACAACAACCAGACACCCTGGTTGGTTCTCAGCTGTCAGGGCTTTTAGTATTCTGTCTTTTCACAAGGCCATGGGGCCAACGGGGAGGCCAGACCAATACACCACCGCAGACACACAAATAACATGCTTACACGCATGTACACACACACACACACACACACACACACACACGCGTATGCACACAAGTACGCACGCATGCACACACACATGTATGTGTGCATCCGTGTGAACGTGCAAACACATGCACACTGCCTCACACCTTGCTAGTTTCCCCCAAAGGCAACGGCTGATAATGCCTGTGTGTGTGTGTGTGTGTGTGTGTGTGTGTGTGTGTGTGTGTGTGTGTGTGTGTGTGTGTGTGTGTGTGTGTGTGTGTGTGTGTGTGTGTGTGTGTGTGTGTGTGTGTGTGTGTGTGTGTGTGTGTGTGTGTGTGTGTGTGTGGTTGTTGATGGGTGTGGTGGGGCCAAACCAAAGCCAGGATAATAACCAAGGGACTTCCATTCTTCCTCATTTAGCATGTTGTCCATTACTCCCCCATGCAGAGGCTCATTTGCCTGGCAGTAATGTTCCTGCACTAATTCAGAACGTGCATTATTGATGAAGCTGCCCCCACACACACACACACACACACACACACACACACACACACACACACACACACACACACACACACAAACACAAACACACCACATCCCCCTGTCCAGTCTGCATGGACCAATTAGACAGACATATCGTTGTTGTCGGGCACAAACCTCCGATCTCCGCATTCTAACTTTTTGTGTTTTTTCGTACATTAACGCCCCTACTTGATCACACTACAGCGTCACACAAACGCGTCAAAAGTAGCAGATCTGCAAGCTCGAAACGCGGCGCGAAGCGACGCGTTTCGAGCTTGTACAGTAGATCTGCTACTTTTGATGCTTTGGAATTTGAATCCTTGAAAAGTATAACAGTTTTGGACATATATAAGGTTTCCACCCCGACAGAGAAGATATACTGCTCGCTCATGTCCACAAACTACCGCTATTTAGATAGCATGTTGTTTATGTTCACCCTGGTTACTTTGCAGCACTTAGCAATTGTTTTCTTCACACTATATCAACCATGTCCAACCTGTGGGGGAATCGCGATGGTATTCCAAGTGGGGCCCTAAATAATTGGCAAAACAGTAACATTTTATTGATTAATATGTCATTAATATTGATATATGGGTGGGTCGCAAGAAACATTTTTGAAGGTTTTCAAGTGTGGGGGGGGGGGGGGGGGGTTTGGAAACTGCTGCACTGCACCATATATATATATATATCACCACGATCTGAAACCTCCCATCTTAGGACCCCTTAGCTGGGAGAAAGAGGAAGCAGGGACCCCCCGCTACGTATTGTATAAAATTGTGTTGACAGCACTGTAATCCGTGATGTGTAAATTAATGTATTTTTTTTTAATGTGTATTTTCAGACATTGAAATCACTTAAACCTTCAATACTTCATACACTTGACCTTTCACTCTGTGCTTGGTCGTCTCTTTTTTTCCCTCTACACCAAACCAAAAATAGAAGATCTACAAGCTCACAACGCCTCACAGCACGTTGTGTGCTTGTAAATCTTTTTTTATTTTTGACAAAAAATGTTGACTTCTCAAAATAGGGATGCTAGGGTTCAAGTGGTTAATGTAAAAAGTCCTATCACACAAAGATTTGTCCTTCTTGCCACCTTCTGTTCTAATTGATGCTATAGTGATTGACCAAGATATGGCTACTAAGCAGACATACCTTACTCATTTGTTTTCATGTTTTTGTTTCATGGATTCGTTATTCTCGACCACACATGTAAAAAATGTGGTTTCGATAGCCTGTTGTTTAGATATATGTCAGGTTCATTGTTTACCTGGTATCCTAGTTTCTTTGAGGCACTATATACACTGTTCTCTCTGCACTATATTTGTGTGCTTATTTACCTTGTTGTTTATTGACTATATTGTTCATGCTTACTCTGCTTATTTACATCTCGCACTTGTAATTTCGCAGTGGATGAGAATGTCTACTAAATGATTAAATTGTGAACGAATGGGACAGAGGGATCAAGTTGATCAGTTCCTTTGAAAACTTTAAATTTGCATTACAAAGACAGTCTACAAAACCAAAGTGCAGTAACTACAAAAAGAAAGAATCACTGAAAAATTGGTTTAAAAGTGATTCAACTGGTCAGCCAAATGAGATATCGGCATATAAGTGACATTAAACTAATCTGTTCTAACATCTGTTCTTGAGGTAATTGTTTATCCCCCAAAATCACGAAGGCTAATGTGACCTTTGGGATACACAAGTGTGTCGGCGTGTCCAAAAACGTAGTTACTGCTCTTTAGCTTTGTAGGACAGCGTTTTGAGCAACGGGCCTACGGGCTTTCTTGTGTTGCCTTTTGAATACATTTTCAATGAACTGTTCAATCAATCAATCAAAAGGTTTGAGGGGTGGTTGGATGGTGAGTACAGGGCTCTCTGGTTCCAGGTTGAAGAGGGGGGGGGCTCTCAGTCTGCCCATGTGGGCAGTGTTTATACCAAGCTGCACCATATGGGAACTCTACAGGAGACCCTTATACACACTGACAACACTAGACACACACACACACACACACACACACACACACACACACACACACACACACACACACACACACACACACACACACACACACACACACACACACAGAGGATCACAGAGAGACTGACAAAGGGATCCAAGGACAGGCAGACATTTAACCACTTAAACCATATGGTTGAGCGGAGTCCGTCTATACTAGTGTATCTTCATTTCTGTTATTATGTTGGAAAGCGTTTGCTGAAAATAGTCGATCGACAAGCTTGCGTACGGCGCTTTGCGTCACAACGCGTTGTGAGCTTGTCGATTTGCTGTTTTCTGCGAAAGCTTTCCCCACAATAGCGAGGATCGATGCCAGGGTTTAAGTGGTTAAGGATACAAATACATACACGCACCAACACACACACGCATGTAAACAAACACACATACTGTACATGCACACAAATAGAACTGCTTTACAGACGCCACATTTAATTTGTTTAGAAAAGCACACAAACAAACACAACACACACACACACACACTGTTTCTCTCTATCTCTGTAGCTGATTGTGGCAGGTATGTATGTGTTCCATACCGCTCGTAAGTATAAATAAAAGATAATTAAAAGTAAGACCCTGAAGCAACAAGGACTCGCAAAACAAATGATGATTTTTGAAAAATAGGAGCATTCATCATCGTTTCACAGCAGCGAAATAAAAACAAAAGAAAGAAAAAAATATATAGCAGATACAGTCAGTGGCGAGGCATCATTTTGTTCCAGTACCGGGCCAGTGGACGCCATACAGAATTGTTTGCTCACCAAAGTCGGCCAGTTTGAGCTCTCCGGTATCGCTGATGAGCAGGTTCTGTGGCTTGAGGTCGCGGTGCAGGATGTAGCTCTGGTGGATGTAGGCCAGACCCCTCAACAGCTGGAACAGGAACAGCTGCACGGAACACACAGAGGAACAAAACACCCACACTTCAATCAAGGAATCATTCATGGATTTATTATTCTCATGGCGAGGCATCGAAGGGGCCTGCTGTCTAGAGAACAGTGGTTCTCAAACTTTTTCATGTCAAGGACCCCAAAGTGTATTTGGCCACAATCTCAAGTTTCAGGACAGGATATCAATTGTATGTACCCAGGAGGAGAGATAACTCAAAGGATAAACACGTGAAATTGGAAGTGATGACACAAAGAAATTGGAACTGGAACACTATACAAAGTTAAGCTGATGAATGGGTACTACATCATGATTGGCTGAAATTGGCAACCCACCCACCTTACGTAATTTTGTCAATTTGGCCAATATGTTATTAAAACGGTCTTAAAAGTAATTAAAGTAATACCAGGTAACTTTTTTTTTAAACCAAAGTAAAATTTTATATCTTTTGTGAGTGGCAAATGTTTCAAAACACCCATTCCATGAATTCACCACCGAAAGCCTTTTATAAACATATTTTCTATTGAAAGTGGACAGGGGCGTCTGTCCTGTGAAAATGACGCCATCCGTCCGGAAAACGGAAACGGAAATGCACCGGTTTCCTGTTTGTCCCGGAACTACCGAGCTAGTAACAAAAAGGAATTTCACCTGTTTTTATGGCATTATAGGATTTGAAGATGGAAAAACAACAACAAAAGAAAACACAGCTCACGGTAACTAAAGCTCACTGGCTAAGAGAAACGTTCACCTTCCGGTGAAAACAAATGGAATTCTAGGTAATGCAAGACTCCAATACAGACCTGCAATGACAGTAGTGACCAGCAGAGATTGCTAAAAACAAGTATGGCTTTAAATTGCAACTTTAGAAATGTGCAGATACCCTGTATACATTTATACTGCACGTTGGTTTGTTTACTGTTGAGTGAGAAAACAATGTTTACACATTAAGCTAATCATCAGTGGACCCCCCAAAATAATGTGGGGACCCCCCCTAGGGGTCCAGACCCCCAGTTTGGGAACCACTGATGTAATCTACAGCTCAAGCTAGCACGGCTCAGTCAGGATATAATATGTACAGTATATTACATTATCGAAGATTGTCTCCTTGCTGCGATTGCCGCAGAGGAGACACAGATTGCCGATAAGTCTCAAAGACGCCGGGAGAGAATCAGGAACTAATCAACACGTAGCCTATAGTTTGTGCCGTCACACAGTAATTACTGTTAGCAATCAAAGATGACCTTGAAACCTCCCACTCGATGTTCCTGTCCCTCCCACGCTGTATAGTCAAGCTCCTTGCATCTCTAGCCTGCATTAAATATTGAATATCGTTGTCAGGGCAGAAACCCCCTATCTCCATATTCTAACTTTGTGTTTTTTTCGTAAATCAATGCCCCACTTCAGTGGTTTTCAACCTTTTTCATATCAAGGTCCATTATTTATTGGGAAATTGAGCCACATTTGATGAGATTTAAGCCTCTCCCCAAAGCGTAGAATATTTAGTTATCGTTGGATAAGATTTTGTCCACAATTCCATGCTGTATTGATGTGTATGTACCATATGGGAGAGACAACAGGCAAATATTGATCAAAATAACAATTCTTCAACATTCTCTATTTGTGTTAGACTTCTTGTAAATTAAGTAATGCAGATGTTTAACAATAATTTTACTCTTGAGAACGTAAAATGAAACCAAATGGACCCGTCATTTTGCACTCTCAAGAGTTAAAGATCTATAAGGATCCATTTGGTTACCAACTCTTCCATCATTTAGCTGGGGACCACCCGGGAACCTCCTCAATAAGGACCACTGGTGGTCCCCAGACCACTGGTTGAGAACCACTACCCCTATTGTACTTGATCATACTACAGCGTCACATAAAAGCATCAAAAGCAGCAGATCTACAAGCTCGAAACGCGGCGCGAAGACGCAGATCTTGCTACTTTTGCTATGTTTGAATTTGAATCCTGAAAAGTTACAGTTTTGGACATAATGAGGTTTTTCCACCCAACGGAGACGATATATACACTGGGAAATTCTGAGTTTTAATCCGACTCTGGGGGCGTACAGATGGAACCAAATGGACCCGAGTTACACAGACCCATAAAATTAACACAGAGGATTTTACTGTGTATCTGACTGCCAGTACAAGAATATCACAGTTCACATTTTGTTGTCTTGCGCTGCAGTCCCTGATGAATACGCTGCTGCAAACACAATAACCTCATTTCCCCCCTAAAATCCATTACACATTCAGGGCACTGAACAGGACTTTCAATAACATATTTCCAGAAAACAACGCAATGAATGTTCCAGTCATCATGTAATGCAAGGCACAAAACTCCTTGTCCTGCCATCTGCTTTCATGGAGTCCGTTTCTTGGCTCCTAATGTTTTCTATTTTATGAGCATTTGTTGCCTAAATTGGATTTCTGTCTGTTGGAGTCGTGCTGCATCGCTCTAAAATGTTTCATCGCTCAACAGTTTCAGAATCACTGAAATTATCCCCGTTGTTATTTCTTTATTAGGTTGAGGGCTCCGTGTTGTTGCACCACAGCTCTGCTTCAAAAGCTAAATACAGCTACAGAAACCAGTCTCATTTTCTGATTCTGTGATTAGCTGCTCCCTTAATAAATCACGTTTTCATTCCATACACCTTATGAGTTCAAATTCCTATTGTGCTGCACCTTTGATGTACATAAATCTGGGACCAGGGTATACCACAAATATCTTTGATATACAGTATTACCCAAGATATACAAGCCCACGGCCATGACCGTGGGACAACCAATAGGACAGAAGCATTTGCGAGTGCCGTTGACCGCACTTGCACATTTTGATGAAAATCTGTGCAAATCTTATATGTTTTTTAAGAAAAAAAGGTTATCGTCCCTGGACATAAATATTTTGAGATGGAGATCCGCGGCCAAATACATGTTTACAAACACATACAATTCTTGGGGTCCTTGGTATGAAAAAGTTTTGAGCACCACTGATATAGCAACATAAGTTTTTTTTCAGAAAACTGTTAGGATGTAGACATTTGTAGAATCAGGTCTTGATTCTACAAATGTCTTGACCGCACTCTGGGAACCACTGTTTTATATGAGCAATTCAGTGATCGTATTATTTAATATGTTATAATAGAATAGCGGGTGAATAGCTATTGACCTTCGGAGCTAATAAAATAAAAACTGAATTGGTGAAGTGGGCCTATTTATCCGTTACGATCTTGATTTTCTCTATAGCTGAAAATATCAATATTCCATTGTGGCTGTTTACCTAGACTGTCTAGTCCATTTGTCTTGTGTCTCTGTGTGTGTGTGTGTGTGTGTGTGTGTGTGTGTGTGTGTGTGTGTGTGTGTGTGTGTGTGTGTGTGTGTGTGTGTGTGTGTGTGTGTGTGTGTGTGTGTGTGTGTGTGTGTGTGTGAGTGTCCCTGGGTGAGTCATTACTGTTGATTGAATGCTTTTCAGATCAGGGAGTTGTGAGGAAAGCCTCTCTATCAGAAAGTGAGGCATGGTGAGTGGGTTCATTGTCTCGTTCAAAATGAGAAAGCGCTGTTCAACTCCCAAAACTCATTTACAATTAAGCTCCGTTTCATTCTCTCACAGACACACACACACACACACACACACACACACACACACACACACACACACACACACACACACACACACACACACACACACACACACACACACACACACACACACACGGCTGTCTACAAGCTCACACCATTGCGATTTTATCGATCTGTTTAATCAAAATGTCTAATCATAATCCTATAACCCTGAACTGAATCTTTTCCTAATTGTAAACCTAACTCCCCAAATCTTTTTTTTTGTTTTAACCATGAAACAGCCATTTCTCTTGTGAGGAACAGGACAATTTCTACTTCTTCTAATTAAAAAAAAATAATCTAATTTTATATTTGTCTAGCAATACACATGTGCGCCCGTGCGCGCGCACACACACACACACACACACACACACAAATGTCTTTATTTGAGAAAACATTTATACAATATAAGGGCCCAAATATTTTTCAGTTGCTTCTGATGTCCTATACACTCGAAATAACATGTGCATCAATCCAAACAAGTTCAGAATGCACAGGATATAAACAACACACGTGAACACATTCACACAAAACACGGGAGGATGTAAGATGTACACACACACACACACACACACACACACACACACACACACACACACACACACACACACACACACACACACACACACACACACACACACACACACACACACACACACACACACACACACACACACACACACACACACACACACACACACACACACACGCACCCTGTTTACTCCACCCTCCTGTGTCAATAGTGACCCATCAACCCAGGACACACCCATCATTTCCTCCGTTTGGACTATTGAGCGGCCATCAGACAGATAACTGCCATCAGGCCGTCCTCTGCACCTCAACACATTAATCATCAACAGTGGACTGACCGCTCCTCTGGCAGCTTAGGGAGCAAGATCAGTGTTGCCAGACTTTGCAAGAGAAACATGCCTGTCATCAGGTCTAGTATGAAAACAAGCCCCAAAAGAAGCAAACAGTTTTACCCGCTTGAACCCGGCTTATTTACAGACTATCAGAAAATAGCCGATCTACAAACTCACAGCGCGTCGCAAATGCAGCTGTGAGCATGCATTTGTCTGCTATTTTCAAAAGAATCTTGAAATGCCTTGTGAAATATTGAATATTTTTTCAAAGATTTTAACTACACAAATCTAGTATGGGGGGGGGGGGGTCCCTGGCACAAAATATTTTCAGATTAGGGATGTCTACGGACACATTTGGGAGAACTGGTTTAAACAACATCAGGAAGCAAGGCCCAAATAAGCAACAGATCACACTTTAGAAACAAGCCAAAAACAAGCCAAAAAAAAAATATAAATGCAAACCGCAGCAACCAATATTTACAAGTGACTTAAGAACAAGCCAAAAGTCGCTTATAATACGCAGACCTGGCAACGCTGGATCAGATCAATAGTAGATTATAAACTGGATGTATGCACTGACAACAGCTTCATTATACACTGGTGTTGTGAAGTGGCCCATCGTCCCTCAAATGGGAGGGAGGTTGTTTTGTGACTATGATGTGGTGCCCTTAACAAAGTTCACATTGATTTTATATTGTGCGGGCGTTCCAGAAAACAATGGGGGAAAGATGACGGGAAATAAACAGTCAATATACAATGAAACATGAAGGCCTGATATATACTCAAGGTCCTTACACATATTTGGAGCGTAACCAATAAATGATCTGAAAATGCGTCGCAAATATTTCACGTCAAACTATTCATTTGGCGAAGCTACATTCTTGCAAGTTGATGCTTTCACTTGCGATGAGAAATTGACCTTATTTCGATTTGCATTTGCATTCTGTGTGGATAAACTCTGATTATAAGCTGATTATAGTAATGCAAATAAATTCTACAAAATAAACTCTCCCAGTCACAGCATCCTGTATGATAGAGTGGGTTGGCCTTCCTTGGCTGACAGGCGAAACAAACACTGGTACCTGTTTATTTTTAAGGCAGTGGATGGGACCATTACCATTGTATATTAAATCTCTGCTGGAATGGAATCATGGAACATAATAGGACACGCTCCAATGACTGGCTCACGTCACGCTAAAGATCCCACCAGGCAAAGACTGAACTGGGAAAAACAGCCTTTTGTTTTAGTGCCCCAACCACTTGGAATGACCTACTGTACAGCGTAAATTTAATTATCTCCCATAACATACGGTCAATTTAAATCTTTGATTGCAGATCTACCCACAGATAGTTTTAAACTTGTGTTGTATCACACATTAGGGGGACATTTTTGTTTTGTTTGGTTTTATAATTGATGTGAAAATGAAATTGCACTTGGATTGTGATGCATCTCGACAACACTGTGAATGAGGGCAACCTCAATGTCCTTTCGAGAATAACTAAAGGTTAGAATAAATTGCACACAATGCACAACTTTTGATATTTACTCCCGAGCAGAGGAAC
Source organism: Gymnoscopelus microlampas (assembly GCF_963454915.1). NCBI lineage: Eukaryota > Metazoa > Chordata > Actinopteri > Myctophiformes > Myctophidae > Gymnoscopelus > Gymnoscopelus microlampas. The sequence goes on along the minus strand of NC_139940.1, from coordinate 43,015,904 downwards.
TTTTTACGATTGTTCGTTCCTCAGAGATTTGGCAGTTCTCATTAATTTGCCGTGTGTGTGTTTGAGTGTGTCCGACAACACATCAATCAGCGAGTAAATGAGTCAAGTACATTCCTGTGAACTTCGGTTCTGCATCTTTTATCATTTTCTCTCCCAGTCTCAGCCAATTAGGCAGCTCGGAGCAGCATGCTGAGTCCAATCAGGGGGTTCGCACTCGCACTGGCATCTGAAGTCACCGGGTCAACAGTTTTAGAGATTCCTCAACTCTGCCCGGCGATGAGACGAAACAGCGGCGTCGGAGAATTAGCAAGGGAAATGTGTGTTTACTCATGTATATCAAAACTGGCTTGTCAGAGCTAGGCCCTGGCCGGCCTTGTTAAGTACTGTATGTGACTGTGCTGCATAAAAAAACATAAACAGAACTTATCTCTGCAACCCCCGACGCAAACGTCAAAAGCTGCTTAACCCATTAAAACCGAGGAAGCGTCTGTGTAAAAAAACGCTTAGGATTTAGAGCAGTGCTTCTCAAAAATAGCAGATATACAAGCTCTCGTGCCGCGCTGCGAGCTTGAACATCTGCTATTTTTGAAAGAAAGTTGAGAACCACTAATTTAGAAGGCATTTATAGAATCGTCCCTCAGGTCTTAACGGGCTAACGGAGACGCTTACTGTTTCGGCAAACAGAGAGAAACAGAGCTCTGCCGCCCCAATTAGCATAATACTATTTGATAGAATGTGCAGATCAAAGGGTATCGACTGTTTGGACGATTCTAGCATGTAACCCCTACTTGTTTTCAAGATGGCCCCGATTTAAAGGGAAATTACAGTACACACAGGAGCTGTCAGATTGAGTGGACAGATTTAAATTCAGGCTGGGTCGTCCCGCATGCTAAAAATGGAGGAAAAAAATGGAAAAGGAAGATTTACGTGTCTGTCGGGCGGTTTTGTGCGACTCTATACTCTCATCTTGTGTTTGCCAGTGGTACAGCTGGAGTTTCACTGGTGGAAGAGTACTCTTTTACCACAATATAAAGAAAATACCCCATTACAAGTAAAAGGCCTTACAACTGCAATTTTGTAACCTTTTTCTTATAATTTTGTATTTTTTAGTACAGATCTTCTCTTCTGGGGGATCCCTGGTGCAAAACGTTTTCAGAGAGGGGGGGGGTCCACGGCCAAATGTAAGTTGGAGATCCTTGAAACTAAAAAGTTTGAAAACCATAATGGTGCCGTGATGGGAGTGCTGTCCTGCGGATCGCACTGTAGATTATATGGTTCAGCTGACTGATTTAAGTTCCTGTTTTTGGTTTTGTGTATTGTTGTTGTTTTTCTTTTTATTCATATCTCATTTCACTTTTGTCTTGTCCTCTGTGTATTTCATTTGGGAGGAAAAAAACAAAAACAAACTTGTCATGTTACTGTTTGTTCTTAACTGGGATCTATGAGCAATGCTATATGTTGTGGATATGTATGTATGCAATGAATGCTTCTGTTAAAATCAAATAAACAAAGGTTAAAAAAAATATTAAAAATTTGAGAACCATTGAAGTACAGTACTTGACTAAATGTACTTGGTTACTTCCCACCAGTGGGTTCAGTACAGTTACAGTACAGTTGGAGCTCATGGCGGTCACACACTTGGCAGGCTGACAGAGCAGACATCTGCTATGAGACATAACAGGCTCAGCCCACTAGAATAAGTGACCAGGATCCGTCCGTCCGTCTGTCCGTCCGTCCATCTGGCAGGAGGAGGTATTTGAAAGGACGCCGGCGGACAAAGGCGTCAACTACACTAATTAACCCACTGTAACGAGGCGGGGAGAGATAACGAGAGAAAGAGAGCGAGAGATAAACCAAAGGGAGAACATGAAGCGATACAGACATCCAGACTGGCAACAGAAAGGGAGGGGGGGGGGCAAGTTGTAGAGAGGAACTTAGTACATTTTGTTGCTGTCGGGCAAAAACCTCTTATCTCCATATTTAAATGTATGTTTGTGCTTTTTTGGTGAATTAACGTCCTACTTGAGCATACTACACAAAAGCATCAAAAGTAGCAGATCTACAAGCTTGTTTTGGACATAAGTTTTCCCCACGACCGAGACGATGTACTCAAGTACTGTACTTAAGTAGTAAAGTACAACGTCAGGGTTTACTTGGGTATTTCCAAGTAGACAAGACATTTTTTCCCCCTATACTACAATATTCCATGATTTTTCAAAGGTACGGTAAAATCGCTCGCTTTTGCTGGCAATTGCGTCGCACTATTACACTATTACTCTGGCAGTCAAAGAGTTAAAAACTGCACTTTGATATTACACTTTTAAACTGTGTTTCAAGCCAGTCAATATGCTGTGGCAAATATGCCTTACTGCTAAAAAGGTTAAGGTATTTAACCTGTATGGAATAACAGTGAATATGTGAAACGTGAATTAATGTGATTTGAATATGTATTTTATGAACTAGAAGTTGTGCTAACTTCATCTCCTGTGATGTTGTCTATCTTTGTACATGTTCATTCCATTACAGAGTGTACAGCAGTGCTCACTGTTCACGGGTCTGCCATGACAGGTGTGAGTAGCGGCCTGCACTCTAGATGTGCCTGAGACTTTAGTATTTCTACATTGTCTGAGTACTTCTTCCACCCACTGAACAGAGTGATACAGACATCCAGACCCAAGCACTAGAGGGGGGTACGAGGTAAGAGCTGTGGGGGGGTTGACAGGACTGTAATATCACATGGAGAAAAGGGGGCGCAGTCAGTGGTGTAAAGTAACTAAGTACATTTACTCAAGTACTGTACTTACTTTGCTGGAGTATTTCCAATGTTCAGTACTTTTACTTCTACTCCATTACATCTGAGAGGCAATTAGTGTACTTTTACTCCGCTACAATTATGTGACAGCTTTAGTTACTTAGTTACTTTGCAGTTATAAATCATTATATTATAAAACATACATTAACCACTTTAGCCATATTTTATACCTAGGCTATTTGAAAATAGCCAATCTACAAGCTCACAACGCGTCACATCGCGACGCGTTGTGAGCTTGTAGATCGGCTATTTTCAAACATTTTAGTACTTTTACTTTTGGTACTTTAGGTATGTTTTGATTCCAATACTTTGGTACTTTTACTCAAGTAACATTTTGAACACAGGCCTTTTACTTGTAACAGAGTATTGTCATATTGTGGTATTGATACAGTACGTTTACTTAATTAAAATATCTGAGTACTTTTTCCACCACTGGGCGCAGTAAGGAGAGGAGAGGAGAGGAGAGGAGAGGAGAGGAGAGGAGAGGAGAGGAGAGGAGAGGAGAGGAGAGGAGAGGAGAGGAGAGGAGAGGAGAAGGAGTTAATCCTGGAATGTGTATATAGGCCTGGCTGGTCCCCGGGGGAATTCCAGCCTGAGATCAGCTGCTGCTGATGGGATTGAGGGATGAGAGGAAAAAAGGAATTACCAACATAACCACAGAACCAGCAAGCATTTCCTTTTATCCATGTTAACCCTGACATGTTGTTGCTGTTGGGCAGAAACCTCTTATCTCCATTTTTTATCTTTCTGGCGAAAACAATCGATCTAACAAGCTCACAACAACGCATTTCGAGGTGACACGTTGTGAGCTTGTAGATCGTCTAGTTTCATTTGTTGTGCAACAAAGTACATAGGCCGGGCGTCCCTATTCATGTAATAATAATAGGTGAATATTCGGCGAAAGTAGCATCGGTGAAGTGTGCGTGTGTGTGTGTGCGCGTGCGCGTGTGCATGTGCGTCCGTGCGTGGTATATGAGTCTACAGGGGGTGCCTGGGAAGCAGAAGATTGCTGGTTTGATTTGTTCAGGGATTCCAGTGATTCTCAAACTTGTTAATTTCAAGGACCCCATCTTTGGTACTCTATGTAATTAGGCCACGGACCCCCATAACTCTGAGAGTGTGTACAAATGGAAGCAAATGGACCCGTAAGGAAGGGGAACATGTCTTGGAATAAACCAGATCATTTCACATATCTGGAAGGATCACGATGGGGGAACAAGTCGACAACATTCAAAACCGGATACAACAAAGCACACACGACCTTCATAAGACTTAAAGGGATAGCTCACCCCAAAAGAATCTTTTTTCTATCATTAGTCATGATGACTTTGAATTTGATGACCGGCAGCGGTTTGGGTAGGAAACACAAAGAGTCTCCTTTGTGTCTCGTACCGGTCCGCTGGACATCAAATTATTGGCTTAGGAATGTGACAAAAACAAAAAATATCCATGAATTCAAGTCTCCATTGGGTGACTATTTTATATCAATTATTGATAGAAAAAAGTCATTTTGGGGGTGAACTATCCCTTTAAACACAATCTAGAAATCAAGCCAACACAGAAGCACAAAAACAAAACAAAACACAGAATCTACCAAAGATGCTGATGCATACTATCCACACTACTGTACGGTGCAGAATAACTGGAAAACCACAGAAATGTACATCCCCAAGGACCCCAAACTCTCCACCTTCCATACATCATGCCTGTGCAGAGTCCTGCACATATACTGTAAATAACTGTATATGTAACTATAACTGTAAATTAATGATTGGCTTAATGTGCAACATTGTTTTCTCACTTGACATTAAACAAGCCAACATAAAGTAAAAGGAGTGTATACAGGGTATCTGCGCATTTCTAAAGTTACAATTTAAGTACTTTTAAGACCTTTTTAATACCAAATTGGCCAAATAGTCTAATATTATGTAGGAAAGAAGCAAACATTGTGAAAAAAGCCGATCTAGATCGGCTATTTTCACAGCATTTATCTGTAGAACCGAGTCAAACTAAATGTAATGCCTACAATTCCAAGTGCTTGTCAGGGTGAGGGGGTCCCCAGTTCAAACATTATTTTGAGGGGTCGCGGCCTGAACATTTTGGGAAGTCTTACTGTAAACTACCACTATTTACAAGCCACTTTACAGAAAAACAAGCCCACAGTTGCTTATAATAAACAGACCTGGCAACGCTGAAAAACACAGGTGCAGATGTGAGAGCTCCTTCAGCATCACAATGACAACTTGGTTGTAAACTTCAAGCACTTCCTAAAACATCACATAAATATCGCTGCACCATACTAATAATGTTTTATATGTCTCTGGTCTTTATGATTGATTACAGTTAGTCAGTGTCGTGGCTGTAATTGAGCACAAGTGGCTGTGACATCATCCGCAGGCTGCCAGGGAAGTGCTCTGCTTATTAGATTGTATATGCACAGCGGGGCGGGGGGGTTCATCTCCCAATGAGATCTACACAGATCAATGGCAACCCGATATGCCAAGCGATGCATGGAAGAGCTACTCATATTTTGTACGTAAGTAAAAGTAGCAATACCACGACGTATAACGTTGCTGTCGGGCAGAAACCTTTACCTCCAAATTTTTACTTTTTGTGTTTTTCCGTAAATTAACGCCCTACTCGATCATTCTACAGCGTCACACAAAAGCATAAAAAAATTGTAGATCTGCAAGCTCAAAACATGGCTCGAAGTACGGCTTGAAACGCATCTCAAAACGTGGCGCGAAGTGGCACTCATCGAGCCACTTTTCGAGCTTTCAAAAGCTTTTTTTTAAGCTTTCAAAAGCTTTTTTTTAAGCTTTCAAAGTTTTTTCACTTTTCGAGCGCGTTTTAACGATTCAAACTACCTCAAAATTGTACTTAAAGCAGCACTATTGTGTGCAACATTTCTTTTATAAATAAAATTTAATTGTGTCCGTTTGTCTGTTTGGTAGAGTAATACAATATAAATTATACAATTGGTGTGGTTGTATTTTGTCTCCCTGCTCTTCTATTGAGACATTTACTGTATATCGTGTCAAAGGTCATGTCTCACCTAGACACAGGATCTGACATGAATTTTGACCTGAAGGTCAAGATTCAATTTATCTCAATGGTAAACAAAAAAGGCAGCACTTAGGCAGGAAACTGGGTTCAAATCCGGGGTAGAAGAGGAAAGTTACATTAGTGCAGCTTTAAAGTACCGTACTTGAGTAAATGTACTTCTACCCAATGAGATCTCAACAGATCGATGGGAACCCGACACAGCCATCGCCTCCTCGCCATGTCAGCAAGCCGGAGCGGCAGGTAGCATTAACTTTTACACAATTACATTACGAGGGAAGCTACTGTTACAGCATCAATCATATCAACCTCACGTGCAAAACGTATGTATTGACCGTTAAATGCCTAGTGGGCTGACCGGCTGATCCCTTCCGCTTACATTGCAGCCGCGGTAAATCAGTGTTCTCGTTTGAGAGAAATTATGGGAATGTAAATTATACTAAATCATATTAATGCATGTACAGTAGCATACACACAGGCTGTGTAGTAGCAATGAATATAGCAACACACATCCAGGTCCAACAGAGCTGTTCTGGAAGGGATGAGCTCGGCTGTGTCAGCACTTTTCCACTAGGTGCAGACTCACCTCGACTCTATTCACTTTTTTGGGTTTTCCACAGGCACAAAACATTTTCAGATGGGGGTCCGTGGGGATCCGTGTGTGAGTGCGGCTCCTTTTGTACTCTGCTGACTGATTGACTCATTTCCATGCAGAGTGGAAAGAAGACTTTTTTTTCACAATGTCTGCCTTATATGTAACACCAGCGTCTTTGCAAAGAAAGGAAACGTGGAGAGACATTTTACAACACTTCATAAAAAGTTCAACAGTGAATTCCCTCCCAACAGTGAATGGAGAAGGACAAAGTTGAGCGAACTGAAAGCACAGTTAACCGGACAGCAGTCATTTTTCACAAAGCCCACTTCAAAAGCAAAGGCAGCCAGCCACTGAAGCATCATTCCGGGTCAGCCATATGCTCATTCAAAGTAAAAAGTAAAAAGTGTGCTCTGAGTTGAGTGGTGCATTATGCCTTCATGTGACTGTATGCTTTGTTATAAAATGTTTGTGGTAAAGAGTAACTTTACCAAACATTCTCTTCTTTGCAATTAAACCTTTTCCAATGTGGAGTAATTGGAATGATAAATAAATGCATTCATTGGTTTTGAAACAGTTCTAATGCCTTAATGTTGTTATTTAGCCCCCATAGGTACATTTTAAAGTATTTTCAGCAATGGAATAATTGATTTTTGGTTGGTAGATCACGTTGAGCTCGCAATTTTAAAAGTAGTCCTCAAGTCAAAAAAGTGTAGGCACCCCAACTTTAGTGCTTAACTAAACCCAGCCGTAGCAGCAGTCGTCCCTGAGGAGTCATTGACGTCCACAATTACACCCCTATATGGAAGCCTGCAGGATAGTGCTGAGTGGGCCGCTGTACAGCGGCGCAGGCTGATGTGTGTCGATACGCAACATTAAGGCCAGCAGCGTACAGACGCTCTATGGGACAGATATGGGACCTGGACACACTGGCTGGCAGATGGTAGCCTCTTCTCACTCCATTTAACACTGCTTTCTTAAGCCTCTTCCCTTTACTGGCGTCTTCACCGTCCCCCACAACGCACCCCACCCCACCCCACCCCACCATCCCTGCAATCAGCAAAGTGTCGCTTTTAAAGATTCCACAATGAGTCCATGACTCGGTTTCCTTTGTCTTTTGGGGTGTCCAAAACTGGATTTTTTTTGGTCACAAGCTGTAAGACTTTTCATTGGTTCGATCTATGTTTTTGGGCATGTCATCATAGGCAACATAAAAAAAAGATGTTGGTCAACAATATTGAAAATGGCAGATACACAAGCCAATCGTAGAGCGACTGATTTGGCTATGTTTGACCATTTTTTAAAGTATAAGATGGGGCATAAGGGCATTAATATTTGTAAAACCCGCAGAAAGATGTGAAGTGTGACTAATAGCATTGATTTATGAAGCAAACAAACAAACTAAAACTGAACATGGAGATAGAAGGTTGTGTGCGTGTGTTATGGATGCACATAATGAATCAGTCATGCAAACATAAAGCACACACATCTGCCTCTTCTTCTCTCTCTTCTCATTTCCATTCTTTTTGGCCCAAATCAGTCAGTTTGCATGCATGGCCTGCCGAGCAGCCCAGAGAATGAGATTTCACCAATTAGGCTACGGTCTGTACAACACCAGCACTGGAAGAAGTACTCACATGTTTTACTTGAGTAAAAGTAGAAATACCACAAATAATGTTACAAATTAAGACCTGTATTCAACAGTTAACTTGTGTAAAAGTACAAAAGTATTGGCCTCAAAATATGCTTCAAGTAGACATGGACTGACAGATACAGAGATCTCCATATATGGTCATATCAGCATGCCCATATATGGGAATATACTGATGACATCAGGGATCTCCATAAATGGGTATAAACGGGACATGGACTGACAGATACAGATATCTCCATATATGGGCATATCAGTTGGATTGGCGGTGTGACGTAGGTGTGAGAACTGCGTAGCGGCCCCGAACATCTATATAAATCTGCAAAGTAACTACAGTAGTGACTAAAGCTGTCAAAAGTACAATATTTGCCTGGATATGTAGTGGAGTAGAAGTATAAAGATGTATTAAGAAATGGAAATACTCGAGTAAAGTAAAAGTTCCTCAAAATTGTACTTTTGTAAACAGTACCTGGGTAAATGTACTTAGTTACTTTCCACCAGTGAGAAGTATTAGCCTTGGGCCTGAACAGTGCATTTGAGCTGCTCATTGCTTTACTCAGCCAGTGTCCCAGTGAAACTGGATGCTCAGAGCCCTCCAGTGTGCTGCTGTCATTTTGATGTATGGCCCCCTACTTTACCCACAAAATGAGAGGGAATATCAGGCAGGAGAGCCAGACTGGACTTCATCTCACTGATAGATAACACACAGCCTATCCTCCTCACATCTTTTTCATAATGCTCGTCTCCATGGAGGAAAAACGCTCTTAATGAGTCCGTTAGTGATAGCTATGTTATCGTTTACTTCTACTTCTGAAAGGTGGGGTCTGCGGACCCCTAGGGGTCCGTGAGGAGGTTCTAGGTTCTCAGAAAAATTTGTTAAGCCCTATTGTATACATCAGCATTTATTTTTTTGTACTTTTACTTTGGTACTTTTTGGTATATTTCAATGCCAATACTATTGTACTTTTACTCAAGTTAAGTTTGAATGCAGGCCTTTTTACTTGTAACAGAGGTTATTGCTATAATAGCAATAGTTATAATAATAACAATGCTATTTATACTTAAGTAAGACAATCAGGACACTTCTTTCACCACTGTTCATCTCACTGTATAGATAACGCACAGCCTATCCGGCTCCCATCTATATCATAATGCTCCACTCGATGGAGAGAAAATAATGCTCATAATGGGTGTGATGGTGATAACTACGTCATGGTTAGCAAGGCAGTGTGCTGTTAGCGGATAGATTGTTGTTGATGGGGGGGGTGCCGAGGTGATAGATTATGCAAATGACTGGTGGTCAAATGCCACCGCAGAGCCTATCTCTCCCCCTCTGAAACGCCAATTAGTGTGGAAGAGTAATCATGCTTTATGATTACCCGTGTCTGCACCCGCACGCACGCACACTTTATAATGACAATTTAAGCATTTACGCCCGTATCCACCGCAACGTACAAGTGCGAGATCGGAATAAGCACAGTAAACATGAACTCTAGTCAGCAAACAAGGTATATAGTCAAATAAATAGAGTCCAGAGAGAACATTGTAGTATAGTGCCTCAAAGAGACCATATATATATAGCACATATATGTATAGCATATCGGGTAAACAATTAACCTAGCATCTACAAGCTCGCAGCGCGCAACTAAGTGACACGCTGTGAGCTTGTATATCTGCTATTTTTCAATAGCCAACGCAAAAATCTAAAATGACACAGAAACTTTCCCGATTTTAATGGTCTAAAACAACATGTTAACAAACATCTAAGTGACATTCTGTACACATGTACACATAGGCCTATGTGGTGAAGGAAGGAAACACACACACACACACACACACACACACACACACACACACACACACACACACACACACACACACACACACACACACACACACACACACACACACACACACACACACACACACACACACACACACACACACACACACACACACACACACACACACACACACACACACACACGCTCTCTGCTTAACCATTAATTATATTACAGTAGTAGTAGGAGTGTGTGTGTGTGTGTCTAAATGCTAATTTGATCCATCAGCGGCAGACTAAACGCTAATAGCTTTTATGTCCCTGATTAGTTAATAAGATGGTGGCTGAGTGACGAGGCTTCCCTCACAAAGCACTCTAATGAAGGAAATTAAACTGCAGCCGTTTGCCCGTCCGTCCGCTGTGACGAGCTTTGTAAGATCTGCTAAATTTTTTTGCAGAATGTTCACATATTTTCACAAAATGTTCACCTATTCTTATGACACCCACAGAATAGGGGACGCTAGGGTAGGGTGACCAAATATTCAGCAGTGCAAAGCGACGTGTTTCGTGCTTGTAGATCTGCTACGTTTGCTATTTTTGAATTTGAATCCTGAAAAGTAACAGTTTTTGGACATATGAGGTGTTTTTATTTGTAAATGAATGCCCGATCATTGATGAGAAGAGTGTCGGACAAAAGTAGCAAACATTTCCGATTTATACAAGCTCGTTGTGTGAGCTTGTAGATCTGCTATTTTTGCTACTTTGGATTCTTTCTTTTTTTTTACTTAAAGTGAAAAGTGTTTCTGTAGGTTTTGTAAATTCAACCAATGAAAAGTATTAACAAGAGCTTGTGACAAAATAATGACTACAGTACATCGGATCCAGTGGAACACAGGTCCCCCCCCCCCCCCCCCCATTTTCTGAAAAGTAACAGTTTTGGACATACAAGGTTTCCACCCTACGGCAACGATTATGATGGACTTAATGAGGCCGAGGAGGGATGGAGGGAGGGAGGGGGTGTTGGCACGATGTGCCGCCCGCCCGCGCACGTGGAGGATGATGCCACACAAGCCTACGTATACACCCGTTATGTAACAAACCGCTCACACCTTTTGTCAGCACAGATTTATGCTAAGTACTACTTTCTTCTCCTTGCTGTTGACAGCAGCGGTGTCGAGATTACTGTGAATAAATTAGGATTATCCTGAGAGAGAGGGTGTGTGTGTGTGTGTGTGTGTGTGTGTGTGTGTGTGTGTGTGTGTGTGTGTGTGTGTGTGTGTGTGTGAGGGGTGTATAGTGGGGCGTGTTGTCATTGGTGTTGGAACGACACCTGTGTTGCTGACTATCAGTCTGCTGACAGCTTTGGCTGACTTGACGACGGTGTCCCTTAGGATCTCGTCGTCACGCGCCGGAAACCTCGGCGTGCATGACGTCCCCCCCCGCGGGACGCTGAAGTGACACTGTCACTTCAAACCACAACCCAGACAGACAGACAGACCCACAGTTATCTTTTAAACCATGGCTGAGGGAGGAAACAAAACATCTTCCAAGCACTACATAGATTACGGTCTCAAAACCTTAATTTCAACTCACTAAATCCCATGACGTCGCATGACGGGAGACTCTAGGTATGTCAAGGGGTGCGTTTAAATCGTTTGTCGTCTCCGAGACTTGCTTTCCAGTGTTTACCCAGTATAATTGACATAATCACCCATGTGGAAACGGGGATAAGCGTGCACAGTAAAATCCTCAGTGTTCATTTAACTCTGATGACGAGTGCACACGATGGAAAGGATTTTGATGATGCACAGCCTGGTCCAGAGAGAGGATACAACTACACAACACCAACGCAACTACACAACACCAACGCAACTACACAACACCAACACAACTACACAACACCAACACAACTACACAACACGATGACACAACAACAAGGAGGTCCAGAGAACTCTCAGAGAGAGGGACAGAGGGGCAGGTGGGAGGAACAGACAAGAGCAGGGAGGAGGTCTAATGATCTGGCAGCTAACTGGAAAACAAACACTCTACAAGGAGTGTGTGCGTGTGTGCGTGCATGCGTGCGTGTGTGTGCGTGCGTGCATGCTTGTGTGCACTTGTTTAACTATAACCTACTTGCGATTTAAAGAAAAAAATATTTGGGGAGTTAGGCCTCCAACTAGTAAAGGATTCAGGTTAGGGTTAGGCCTTTAGAGGTTAGGTTTAGGGGGTTGGGGATAGGGTTTATGCATAAAATGCATTCCATAAAACCACCGTTCAAAAATGTTGATGTCTTCACCAGTATAGTAATACAATCGTGTGCGTAGCGTCGTAGCATGCAGAGGAGGAGGAGGATGTTCTCATGCCAGAACCGCTTTTGCAACAGAATCAAAACATCTTCATTCCCACTCCCACGTCCCTCTTTGAAGTCCCACTCCATGGTTAGTGGGAAACGGGAGGCTTCACACAGTTTAATAAGCTGGGCGTATGACAGACAGACAGACAGACAGACAGGCAGACGGACAGACGGACAGATGGACAGATGGACATACGGGCGGACGGCAGCAGTTTAATTTCCCTCATTAGTGCGTTTTGCGAGGGATCGTCACTCACTCAGCCATCATCTTATTTACTAATCAGGGGCCATTAAAGCTTATTAGCGTGTCTGCTGCTTGATGGATTAAATTAGCATTCAGACACAAACACACTCGTACAACTACTGTAACATAATTAATGGTGCGTGTGTCATCTCAACTCAACGCAACTTCACTGTCACATCATGGGATTTTACAGTAGGGTTGGATATTGCCTAAAACCTCAAGATATGATACGCGTCACGATAGAGGCCGCGATACGATAATTATCGCGAGACAGAGGCCCACGGCACAATACGTATCACGATACACGTTGGGTTTTGAATAGTTAGTGAATAGTTGTTTCTCCCAGGATTTTTTTTTTTAATGTTTAAGTGTTAGTGTGTGGAATGTGGAATGCCACCCTCCCTTAAAAAATGTGGATCACTGGCTACCTTCAACACAGGCCTAAAAATACATCTTTCAGGAGGCCAAAAGGGGGGGGTAAACTCACTTTTTCCCATAAGAAGGAGATGGCATTCACTGCTGCCATGTATTTCTCTTTCCCCCTTTTCTACTTTGTACGTAGTGTTTTAAGATTTGTTGATGACATTGTATTTTGGTGTTGTTATTATTATGCTATGTTGATGAATTGAATACATAGGACCACAATGGAAAGACAGAGGGCAGAGAGAGAGAGAAACATTGGAGAGATTTGAAAACAGGACATGGCAGTAATGGGTGGAGCCACCAGCAGGCAGCATCCCTGGTGTAATGTTTGTGCTCAGTGAACAGAACAGAGTCACTGTGATCAGTGTCCTGCAGAAGGAAACTAATGGAAGAGACTGTGCTGTAGGGTGCTGAGGACTGAGTCTGGCAGTATACTGTACTGTACTGTACTGGAACGTACCTTCACGTTGTCTGGATGCAGACCGCCAGGGTGCTTGTCCATGTACTGACACAGGTCTGTGTGCTGTGGAAAACAAGACAAATTGAACAATTATTATACGATTATAATAAAACGCTCCAATCATAAAGTGCTTTTATTACACCCAAAACACGTTTGGAGCTACACGCTGCTTCTTCATCAGACTGAAGTGAACACAGAGGCAATCAACACGATCACATAGAATGCATTACAAGCTCACATGTGACCATCAGGTCATCCATTATATGGTCCATGATCAATACAATTGAGAGATGGCAATATGGAGACACCACAAGACGTCACTGCTCAGGTATGATTGTGTACATACTATGAAAACCCTGTTCATTTGAGAGATGGCAACATAGACAGACAGACAGACAGACAGACATACAGACTAAGACATAGAGACAGAGACAAAGAACAATGTTAATGCAGTCAGACACTCTGTTCAAGAGGAAGCTTTTCAATCTGCTGCAGTCAGAGACAGGAATGACCTCTTACACAAAAGGTTGAGACCGGACGCTTTGAACCCTATATCGCTCGGCTTTTATTATCAATGATGGATATTCTAAAAGGTAAAAGTTGCCGTCTTATATAGATTGCTATTCTGTTTATTTTGTGTTACCGGGTCTCGGAAAGTAATGCATGGTTACATTTATGTTTTATTGTGTTTTTTATATTGATTGTGCTCTTTCTTTTACTGCGCTTTTGTGTTTTATTTGCTTTTACCCTAATTGATCTATTTTAGCCCCTGTTTCTCCTTTCCCTCATAAGGCCTGGCCTTTTGCCAGTCCACAATTAGAATTGTAAATAAGAAGCTTTCCTTAATTTGTCTTGCATGGTTAAATTAACCCATTAAAAGCAGGAAAGTATCTGTGTCATTTTCGATTTTTGCGTTGGCAATTCAAAAAAATGTTTGAACATTTTTGGAAAATATTGAACAAGTGAGAACTACTGAATTAGAAGGCCTTTTGTGGAATTGGCCTCAGGTCTTAATGGGTTATGGTAAAAAGAAAGAAAAGAAAAGCATTATTGCAATGATATTGCATTGTATCTGGTGGTGTGGCTCTGCTGCCATGATGCTACAGAGACGACAGAATAATCTGGGCAAGCATGACAGACTCTGAGATCACAACCCCCCTGAAGCAGAGCCTAAATATGCAGTTATTACATTGACATGATAATAGACAAACACCCCTCATAGGGCAGAACCTATACAGAAATGTAAATGACATGATAAAAAGCTAGTAGATCTGCTATTTTTGAACATTTTCGAAACATCTTGAAAGTGTTTGAAGAATTTTGCATTTTTTTAACACAAATCTTCTCTTCTGGGGGTCCCTGGCACAAAACATTATCAGATGGCCGGTCCACGGCCAAATTTGTATACATTCCTTGGCATGAAAAAGGTTGAAAACCACTGTACTACAGCGTCCCTCAAAAGTATCAAAAGCAGCAGATCCACAAGCTCGAAACGCGTCACGAAGTGTCACGTTTCGAGCTTGTAGATCTGCTACTTTTGGAGAGGAGCGCTGCCCTTTTAATCCTCCTCCTGGCTGTGTCTGACAACCCGGTCATTTTCGACCTGACGTTGAATTGTTAACCGTTGTTTCAGCCAAGCTATTTGTGCAAATAACGATCAGGACATTTGAGCACAGCAATGGGTTGATGGGTCGTTTGAACATTGTGGACGCTGCATGCAAAGCACTGTGGACATGATATCTATGGCGCTCGTCAGCTCAAAAGGCGTTCTCGGTGGACACGGCGCCTTTACAGATAAAAGGAGCAGGGAAAAAAAACGCTAAAGGAAATGTCATCTTTGTTTACCGTCACTCCCCGAGTGACACTGCTGGTACTGGCAAAAACAAGAAAATCAATGGCCTTGTTAGGTGTACAACACCTTGTACGCTGTACACCTCGAGTCACTGTTGCCGACTAAAGTATGTGTGTGCAGCTGGACGAAACAACACCGCAGACGTGAACTCAATCACACCGCGGCCCCCGTGTCTCTTTCTAGCAAAGCGTTTATGTCTGCCTTGTTTATCAGGCTGAATGATATCTGCTCGCTATCGACAGAGATGTCTGCCACCAGAACCTTTGGGGGACGCCAGGCCTATAACGCAATTGTCTCTGAGTGGAGGGGGGCGGTGACTGCGTGTGTGTGCGAGCGTGTGTGTGTGTGTGTGTGTGTGTGCGCGTTAGATCAGTGAATGGTGTGTGTCACCAGGCGTGTGGCTGCAGTGTGGTATTTACTAACTGCTGCCACCGCTGGGTCCCACAGACCCCCAGATAAATGTCTACGCTCTCATGAATAATTCACATTGCGGCTCAAACAAGCCTGTCCATCTGACTGGAAAACAGCAGCACTCACTCTCTCTCTCTCTATCCATCTCTACTTCTCTCTCCCTCTCCCCCCCCCCCCCCCCCTTTTGTCATTGTATTTTGTCTCGAAAATCTCTTGCTCATCCTTGGCCACCCTGTCTCTCCCTCTCTTTTTCTCTCCCTCCCTCGCTCTCCCATTCCCTGTCCGTCCCATCTCTCTCTCTCTCTCTCTCTCTCTCTCTCACTCTCTAACACATGCACCCTCGCTCTCCTTGTCAATCATCATTAGTCTCTGGAGGAGAGAAATGAATTGATTTGGCTGGCTGGGTGAGAAGCCAGTCTGTATGTAAAGCAGCAGTCCTCTGTCTGGAGGACTGAATCACAGAGAGAGGACTGAACAGCATGGTGAAACTGACCAGGGCTGTCACCATTACACATTTAAGTTGACAATTAACTGTCACTCAAAAATAGTTGTGATTAACGATTTAATAAAACAGGCACAGAGCAGATTTGACAAATAACTGAAATATACAATTATTGACATATTTGATCATTTTTATACAAAGCAGAAATAGCTGATCTACAAGCTTACAAGGTGAAGTGACGCGTTGTAAGCTTGTAGATCTGCTATTTCTGCTTTTTTAATATTTGAAAATGTGTAAAAATCTTTTAACATGGAGACGATTACGACGATTATGCACAAAATGCCACAAATCAAACACAGCATCCTATTGCTGTGAAACTTTGCACGCACACTCCATCCTAATTAGATTGGTAACAGATTTGGGTTAATGGAACTAACATAGTATTTATTTAAAACATAAATGTTATCATTAAAATCTTAGTGTTTTGCCAACTATTTGGGGGCCAATACTCTCACAGCCCACGGTGCCCACCAGTGGCCCCCGGGGGCTGATAATGGCTGGCCCATAGACTTTCCTACCGACAGCGCTACGTCATTAAGCTACGTGTCTAGCTCGTGTGTGTATGTTCATGGTGTTGGAGTGAAAGCCAGTTTTGTATCAATAATGTACGTAGCCCCAACTGGCGGTGTGTGATGTTTGTCTAGCCTGCTATAGCCACACAATGAATACGAATTAACCCAAATGGTCCATTTGGTTCCATTCGTACACTCTCAGAGTTACAGACCCGTAAGGGTCCATTTGGTCCCACAAACTCTCAGAGTTACAGACCGGTATAGGGTCAATTTAGTTCCATTTAGTTCCATTTGCACACTCTCAGAGTTACAGACCTGTAAGGGTCGCGTGTAAATATCCCCTTTTTATTCCTGCATTAAAAAGATTTTTAAACCAAGAAAGAAAAATCACTTATCATCAATTAAAAACAACATCTCATCAAAGACAAGCTCACAACGCGGCACGAAGCGAGGTGTTGTGAGCTTAGATATGCTGTTTTCGCTAGTTTGGGTCCCGTTTTTCTTTTGGGTCTTGAGCTAAAACATTTGGAAACCACTGTTCTAGACGACTAGCCTCCTATAGACGAATCCACAGACGCGACCACACGCCACAGCTATGACTGCCTACAGGCAGCGCGTCTGTGGATTCGTCTATAGGAGCTACACCGTCTGTAAGATGTGTGGTGAGAAACAAACAAACACACAAACACAACACACAAGTAAGACGCTCGAACGCGGGAAGCGAACGCAGCTCGAAAATAACAATAAGAAGAATCGAAAGGAATGAGCAATTGCAGAGAAGTGGGTGGTAGGGGCAGTAGTGCACTCTGGCGGCTGCACACAGGCAGTGCAGGCAGTCACACACAGGCAGTGCACACGGAGCCACAGACAGAGCCACAGACAGAGCCACAGACAGAGCCACAGACAGAGCCACTGACAGAGCCACTGACAGAGCCACACACAGAGCCACAAGCCGAGCACGGTTTCATAGTATGCTCCACTTGGGGCGGAGGCGCGCTTCGCGCCTCCTTCCGCGTTCGCAAACACACATTTTAAATTCATATTTTTCTCTGAGGCGGCCTTACGTACTGATGTCATCACTGTGATGATGACATAATTCGTATAAAAGCAGGCAGGCGCTCTGTCAACATCTTAGTTAGATTAGATTACGGGCAGCGATTAAAAGGTGAAACCATAGTTTAATTAGAATACGATGAGAGTCCATCCTTCTGTTCGGTTGATGGTAAGGTTTTTGGCTTTATTGTACACTATCTGTTTGGTACAATACAAGTGCTCCTTTCCTGCTGACCAGCTAGCCTGTGGACATCACGATGTGCACGCCAATGAGGGTGATACCGCCATATTGAACCGTTCTTTATCTTGGCACAACCTGGTGCCAAGTGCCAAGTACCACTACTGGATCGCGGAAAGCAACAACTCGGCCGACAGTGAGTTTAAACTCAAGGAGACCGATGAATCGCATTTAAAGCTATTTGAATTACGCCTTAATGAAAGTGGATTTTATAAATGCTCTCTGCAGGATAAACATGGAACCGCCTTGTCCACAACCACGGCGTCTGAAAACATCACCACGGCGACCACGCTGCCTGACGACGTCTCCACGACGACCACGCTGCCTGACGACGTCAGCACGGCGACCGCGCTGCCTGACGACGTCAGCCCGGCGACCGCGCTGCCTGACGACGTCAGCACGGCGACCGCGCTGCCTGACGACGTCAGCACGGCGACCGCGCTGCCTGACGACGTCAGCACGGCGACCGCGCTGCCTGACGACGTCAGCACGGCGACCGCGCTGCCTGACGACGTCAGCACGGCGACCGCGCTGCCTGACGACGTCACCACGGCGACCACGCAGCCAGAGGCCACTACGAGGCCCAGGCCGGTCCCAGCAACTCCCCCGCCATCTGATCCGCCTGGCGTTAACATTGTTCTTCTCGCTATCCTGGTCCCGGTTCTGTCCGCAATAGCTGTATTAGCAGGAGTATGGGCATATCGTTCTACAGGAGAGGAAATCAGGAAAGATTTGATTGATGATTGATTTATTCATTATTAAACAAAAGGGGGATTTCTTCCAAGGTTATTATGAATGAGGAGATGGCATGGGTTGTAGCTTGAGAGCAATGATTAATTAGCTTTCTGTGTTGTGTGATATGTTAAGTAATTTTTTTTTTTTCAGAGATAATGTCTGTGTATGATATTTCCTTGTGGTGGTTCTTTTTCCCTACAAACACTAACATAACTGACACTGCTGCCAGAACAACCTGGCACTCCCTGACAACTTCATGTAAAGCTTGTCAGACAGTATAGTACACACTGCTAGTTTAACCAAGGGTCCTTTATTTTTTATTTTTTTACGCTCAGAGTTAGATGAACACTCTGGGTTTTAACAGTGTACAATCTTTACTGGACAGAAGATTGATGCTCTGACATGCCAAGGGCATGTCTTAACGATGCTAGTTGGGTTTAGTTTGAAGAGATGTCTCTACATCAGGTGATCGGTCACATGCACACTTTATCTCACTGTTTCCCAAACAGTGAGATAAAAGTGAAGGAGGAGTTCATGTGGAGAACCTCCACCTCCATGCCGACCTCTCCTCCTCTCTGGAATGGAGTGGTTGTGTTTTAACACAGAGCCATTAAGGCCAGATGTCTCTCAGCACCCTGATCCTCATTAATGTCTCTCTGACTGGAAAATACCAGCTCTCTCTCTCTTGAATGCATATGACTTTTACTTTGTCTCTGTCGGGTGGAAACCTCATATGTCCAAAACTGCTACTTTTTATGTTTGTTTTTTTTGTGACGCTGTAGTATGATCAAGTGGGGCGTTAATTAACTCATCCAGTGCCACAGGACGTAAAATACATCCTATGTAAGCCCTGTGCCACAGGACGTCCCCAAAAAAATTGGAAAAAAATGTTCAGAACCCAAGATATGATGATTTGAAAATGTTCTGCTCCATTCACTTCTTGTTTAACTTCTTACTGAAAAAGGCTGTCTCTCGGCTCCTCAGCACTTTTTTTTACAATGAATTTTGGCTGTGGCACTGAATGTTGAAAGTTAGAATATGGAGATAAGAGGTTTCCGCCCGACAGCAACGACTCGTAACAAAGTATGGTTACACTGTGGTGGTGTTGCTACTTCTCCACCAATGTGTGTGTATGTTTGCGTGTGCGTGCGCGTGTGTGTGCGTGCGTGTGTGTGTGTGCGTGTCCTGTCCACTGCATCGCTGCACCACTAACATCAAAGATGAACCTAATTAGAAAAGCCGGAGTTCAGAGCTTTGAAGGAAGAAAACACTCAGCAGTTACTTGTACCTCCCTACTGCAGTGGTTCTCAAACTTTGAGAATAAATCTCCCAAATGGAGATGTATTTGACCACAGACTCCCATCTGAAAACATTTTGTGCCAGGGACCACCCCATACTAGATTTGTGTTATAATGTTTAAAAAATATTCCAAAATGTTCTCTTCTTTTTCCCCTAGATTTTTTGAAAACAGCCGATCTACAAGCTCACAACGCATCGCATTGCGATGCGTTGTGAGCTTGTAGATCGGCTGGGGACCCCCTGGAATCCCCTGAAGGACCCGACAGTGCCCTAGTGGAGTGTACAGTACAGTACCAGTAAGACTCCCTAATCGGGAGATAAGCGACCGTAGGTCACATGTATACAGAAGAGGGCTGTAACGGCGATTGGTTCCTAGTTGTGTGGGCAATGTATAGTTTTGTTTGGTGGTCTAAGAAATGTGGTGGCAGGCATGTTGATGACATGAGTGTACACATACTGTGTAGTGTGTAGCAATTTGCGTGTTTTTAGGGGCAAAACTGTAGGAGTAGTGGGCAAAAATGTGTTGTGAAAAGCGGCCTGAAGGTGGCGCTAGAAGAGGGCCATGTGAGAAATTAGGGGTGGGGTGTCCGCGTTGCCTTGGCGGACGAATAGGTACCGGCCGCGGCTCTCCCGGACGCTCCTAGCCCGAGTTACGGCATTTTATGTGAGCTGCAGTGGCAGGGGGTCCTCCACTGGGGGCGCCACCACTTTTGCATCCGTTCTGGAGCACCAGGAGTGGGTGGTCCCCGGGAATGCCCCGTGAGCAGCCCCGTTGGGGTGGTCATTTGGTAATTTGTCCACATGTGCTCATTTTTTACACTTGGGGGTCCCCGAGGCAGCTGGGGGTCCCTGGAGCTCCGGGGGTCCTTGGAGGGTGTAGTTTGGCAGGTAAGGAGTGTGTGTGCAAAATCTGGCATGGATCGGGGCAACGGGTGCGGAGATATGAGCAGGGCAAAAGTGTGACGGGACGTGTGTGACGGAGGGACGGGACGTGTGTGACGGAGGGACGCACGGACACCTGGAGCAGGTTTCTATAGTAAATGCGACCTACGGTCACAATTAATGTGTTCCTGTTTAAATCGGATTCCTCTCTCTCAAGTCGCTGTTGCTGTTTTTTTTTATGTATAAATGTAGAAATTAAACTGCACATCTGTGGAACGCCGCTAAAAAACACAGTGTCGATCCAGTAAAAAATGGCCGCCGAGTTGCCATGGCTGTTCCCCGTTGGGCATAAACAAGCACGCCACTAGTGTTTATAATATGGCTGCCCTGCCATGGTACCCAGACCGAGGCTGTGGAAAAACCCAAGCGAGCGTAGGTCCCGTTTGTAAGATGTGGAGGCTAAACATTCCTGAACCGTCCCATAAACAAAGAGCAAGTCTACAGAAATAACCGGAGCTTGTGTCGCTTTGGGAGAGAGAGAGGCTATTAAAGAAAACACTGGAACGCACATATAAGCTCTTCTTGAAGGCCAAGGTCAGTCAGCTCAATCAAACCGTGATGGATCGCTCAACTCTTATTTCTTAATATAAAACTGTCTCCTTTGAAAAGTTCCTATGAATTCATGTGAACCTTCAATTTGAGCAAACACACATGCGCGCGCGCACGCACACACACACACACACACACACACACACACACACACACACACACACACACACACACACACACACACACACACACACACACACACACACACACACACACACACACACACACACACACACACACACACACACACACACACACACACACACACACACACACACACACACACACACACACACACACACAGCGGTCAGAAGAACAAGTGGTCAGAAGTACCAAGTCATTTTTTTTTGTTTTTCAATTATTATTATATTTTGTTTTATATTATAATGTTGTATTATAATTAGTATCATTAAAATCTTCTGTGTCGTGCCAATTATTTGCGGGCCCACTACAAATCTCATCTCTGTCGCATGGAAACCTCATATGTCCAAAACTGTTACTTGTCAGCATTCAAATTCAAAAATAGCAAAAGCAGCAGATCTACAAGCTCAAAATGTGTCGCTTCGCACGGCGTTTTGAGCTTGTGGATCTGCTACTTTTGATGCTTTTGTGTGACGCTGTAGTATGATCAAGTAGGAGGTTCATTTACGAAAGAACACAACAACTTAGAATATGGAGAATATGGAATAAGAGGTTTCTGCCCGACAGCAACGATATAAACTGCTCAAAAAAAGTTCGGAAACTTAACTTCGGTCAATTATTTCTCCCCTTTAATAATACCAATTGGTATTGTGTTTTATATCATTTTTATCGTTGATTAGTCACCTTTACAACGAGGTACAGCTTGTAAGGATCGTGCATTCTTGGAATGAGCAACACAGCTAAACGTGTGGGTAGCGCCTCCAAAAAAATTGCCAAAATCACCCAATATGCTTCTGTTGGTAATTACTCTTGTTTTGAGCAACCTGTCAGCACACACCTGCTGAGAGGTGTGTGCCAGTAGTCACAGGTGTGTGACTGCCTCACAGGTGAGTGACTGGCACCTGAACATGGGTTCTGCAACTTTGTTGAGTTTGTACTCCAAGCAGCAACACTGCCCCCATGGAAAGATGCCACGTTTGTCCCTTCAGGATAAGGCCCGTGCAATAGGGCAAGTGAAGCTGGTGTTCCGTTATGCAGAGTAACAGCATTATTTGGTGTTAGCCCTGGTACCATTTCCAAACTTAGGACCAAGTTCTGTGAGACAGGTGAAGTCAACAAGGAAGACAACATCCCAAGACCCCTTGCTTCACTGAGGAACCATAGATTTACAGGCAAGATTTGCACAACGGTACCAAAGACAGACGTCAAAGTTGCAGGGTCCATGCTCAGGTGCCAGTCACACACCTGTGACTGGCACACACCTGCCTGCAAATGGTACCAGGGCTGACATCAAATAATGCGTAATCTGCGTAACGGAACACCAGCTTCACTTGCCCTATTGCACGGGCCTTATCCTGAAGGGACAAACGTGGCAGTCCATGGGGGCAGTGTTGCTGCTTGGAGCATACATAAACTCAACAAAGTTGCAGAACCCATGTTCAGGTGCCAGTCACACACCTCTCAGCAGGTGTGTGCTGGCAGGTTGCTCAAAACAAGAGCGATTACCAACAGAAGCATATTGGGTGATTTGGCAAATTTTTTGGAGGCGCTACCCACACGTTTAGCTGTGTTGCTCATTCCAAGAATGCACGATCCTTACAAGCTGTACCTCGTTGTAAAGGTGACTAATCAACGATAAAAATGATATAAAACACAATACCAATTGGTATTATTAAAGGGGAGAAATAATTGACCGAAGTTAAGTTTCCGAACTTTTTTTGAGCAGTTTATGTCGTATATACCATCACGGCCCACAGGTTGGTAATAATGGCTGAACTGGGTGAAGTCAAGCCCCCAGAACCACGGTAGAACAGTGAAGCGGCCGTCGCCTGGTGGTCAAATCTGGGATAGCAACACTTCCGCATTTAAAACGCTACAGCGCATGCGTCTACCGTAAACCCTAGTGTGCCTGCTCATAAGTCTACGGCCTGCTCTATTGGCTCCGATATTGGTACTTCCGGCAGACTTCCGGGTGCTTCAAACGCCAATGAGCAACTTTCATTGAAATGAATAGCTGGGGGCGGGGCAGTCCGCCCTCTAGATTTATTACATCTCTATGGGGTGTAGTCAGGCTCTGGGTGAAGGACTCGGACACTCACCACATATTCAAAGACCAGAGTCAGGGTCTCCTTGGTGTGGATGATGTCGTGGAGCAGCACGATGTTTGAGTGCTTCAGGCCTTTCAGAAGAGATGCTGCAGAGATAGAGGAACCACAGAGATATAGTTGTTAAATAGATTATTAAGATTCATTATTATTAGATGTGTACACTCTCTAGGAGCAGTGGTTCTCAAACATCATGGGGTCATGCCAAGGAATCCCAAGTTGATCTGGATATTTGGCTGTGGACCCCCCCCCCCCCCCCTCCCCATCTCACAAATACCTCCAGAAGCAAAGATTTGAGTAAAAAAAAATATATATATTCAAAGATTCGCTCCAATTATCACAATAAAAAAATAGCAGATCTACAAGCTCATAGCGCGGCACGAAGTGGCGCGCTATGAGCTTGTATATCTGCTATTTTTGAATAACCAAAGTATAAAATAAGGGTTAAAGCGGAATTGTGACGCTATATTAACTAAGAACCCCTGGGGGTCCCCGGACCCCACTTTGAGAACTAATGCAAGGCATGACAACGCTTCATGCCTTTCAGAAGAGATGCTGCAGAGAGAGAGAGAGATCGATAGAGGGAGGGGTTACAGAAAAAGAGGGATAGAGACAAACAGACATAAAGTAGATACACAGAGAAACAGAAACAGAGAAAACAGAGGGAAACAATAACAATTACCATTAGAATTTAGGTAATTAGCACACGCTCTTATCCAGAGTGATTTACAATAACACAAAGTCAATAAACACACAAATAGAAAGCAGAGAGAACAGTGCCTCAAGAAACTAGGATACCAGGTAAACAATGAACCATTCCGTCTAAATAACTTGCTAAATCTAGATCACATTCAGTACATTTGTGGTAGAAAAAACAAAAACTAATCTGAGAATTAAAAAGAAAAACATGAGAACAAGTGACCATATCGTGGTCAATTGGTAGCATCAATCGAAAGAGGCGGCGGCAAGAAGGGGTACTACTGTAGTCCAGTGGCTTTATGCCATTTCTTAACTTTGTAACATACCGCTACAAAACGGATAAAAGCGCTACATTTTGTATGAGGCTTCTTTAGGACCTACTGATGGGACGGGGAGACCCCTGTTACTGAACATAGAT
Source organism: Gymnoscopelus microlampas (assembly GCF_963454915.1). Taxonomy (NCBI): domain Eukaryota; kingdom Metazoa; phylum Chordata; class Actinopteri; order Myctophiformes; family Myctophidae; genus Gymnoscopelus; species Gymnoscopelus microlampas. Next base: position 42,991,070 of record NC_139940.1, on the reverse strand, counting down.
GGACAGACAGGATGTGAGGTGGCAACAGCGTTTTGCGCTTGCCAGCGCTTTATGCTGGTGAATATCATGGTGAATATCTTCTAAATCATTTAAATATACAGAATGCCACCAAAACCATGTAAATGAAGGAAGATGGAAGAAGAGATGGAGGAGATCAGGACAACGTTGAACCGTCTGTCAGCGGAGATAGGAAAGGTCTCCAAGTAACAGACACGGCTGATCGATCTCATGGGCGAGGTGAAACACCTCAAAACAAACAAGTATGGATTCTAGCCTAGGGGCCCAAACAAATAATCTAATTTAAAAAATCTCATTCAAAAACAGGCCGATACATTTCTTGGCCAATAACTTTTGAACTATAATATTCAACCGTAGGATTCCTCTCTGGATTCCTTGGATCATGACCCAACTTCCCATAAAGGCCCCACCCATTTCTGCTTTCAAGATTTTCCGACATATTGCGTTATCTTCAAAACAAATATTTTGCTACTACAGTACTCAGATAACAGATTTTGTCCAAAATTCACACAAATCGGCACACATTCTGTCTTTGGTCCAGGGAAAAAAGGGGAAACGATTTTTGATGGTATGACCTATGATTCAAAAGTTATAGGCCAAAAAGTGAATGGGCCTGTTTTTTAATTAGATTTCTTTAATTAGATTTTTTGGGGGGGCCCTAGGCTAGAATCCATCAGTCATCAGTCCAGAAGCCTCATGAAAAATGTGCCGCTTTCATCCGCTTCGTAACGGTAACTTTTCTAAGCCACCTGACTATACAGGGAGAGCGATGTCCTAGGGGGCTGAGGTAGAGTCTGAAGAGATGAGTCTTCAGATTACACAGGAAAATTGGGTTTGCAGTCTGCAGTTGTGACTGCAATGGGGAGTTTATTCCAGCCAGGAGTGGAGAGAAGAGTGTAGGACGTGCAGAGCTTTGTCCAGGGTGTTTTAGAGAAGGCTCGTACATGCAGTGGTGGAAAAAGTACTCATATTTTGTACTTAAGTAAAAGTATCAATACTGCAATGTAGAAATACTCTGTTACAAGTAAAAGTGTTCCGTGTTCAAAATGTTACTTGAGCAAAAGTACAAAAGCATTGGCATCAAAATAAAATGTTTGAGCAAAGCAGATCTACAAGCTCACAATGCGTCGCATTGAGACGTGGTGTGAGCTTGTAGATCTGCTATTTTCAAATAGCCTATATAAAACAGGGCTAAAGTGGTTATTGTATGTTTTATAATATAATCATTTATATCTGCAAAGTAACTAGTAACTAAAGTTTTCAAATAATTGTAGTGGAGTAAAAAGTACAATATTTGCCTCTGAGATGTAGTGGAATAGAAGTAAAAGTATTAAACATTGGAAATACTCCAGTAAAGTAAAAGTACCTCAAAATTGTACTTAAGTACAGTACTTGAGTAAACGCACTAACGTACATTTAATGTTAACGTTAATTTACGCAACTGCGTACATGCAGCATTCCTGTGTTAGCTGATCTAAGAGAGCGGGAGGAGGGGGTTGTATAGGGTTGTATCAGGCCTTGAAGCTATCTATGGGGGTTTGGTTGCCTTGTAGGCCAACATCAGTGTTTTGTACTCGGATATAGAGAGAGACAGAGAGAGGTGTACCGGCGGGAGAGACAGACAGAAATAGATTCAGTGAGAGAGAGAGAAACGGTATAACGGAGACAAGAGAGGAACAGAGGGAAACAAAAGGATGGAGGGAGAGAGAGAGAGAGAATAGGGAAACGCAGCTCATTATTGGGGATGAGGCACAAAAGGAATGAATCGCTGTAATCTACGCCATCATTAGCCGGCATCATTACAATGCCAACGTGGGAGCGCTATATCGTATAGCGTGGCATCAAACAGCAAGACAAGCTGGATGTGTGTGTGTGTGTGTGTGTGTGTGTGTGTGTGTGTGTGTGTGTGTGTGTGTGTGTGTGTGTGTGTGTGTGTGTGTGTGTGTGTGTGTGTGTGTGTGTGTGTGTGTGTGTGTGTGTGTGTGAGAGGGGGGATTTGGGAACAGATTAATGTGAGTAGGCAAACCGAGGAGGTTGGATTTGCTGCTATAAATTCTCACACTAATTCGTCAGCTACTCTGTGATTAAATGGAAGCTGTACTGTGTGTGTGTGTGTGTGTGTGTGTGTGTGTGTGTGTGTGTGTGTGTGTGTGTGTGTGTGTGTGTGTGTGTGTGTGTGTGTGTGCAGAGGAGAGGAGAGGGAAGGGTTAGCTATAGACGCTGCCTGGGGCAGACCTCTTCACAGGCAAGCAAGTGAGCTCTCTGCCTATTGGGGGGGGGGGGGGGGGGCAACTGCAATTAGCGGTAATAGTTGCTGTTGCACAGCGTCAACGGTGCTTTCACTGAAACATGTATCTCTTCGCTGTCGGGCAGAAACCTCTTATCTCCATCTCCATCTCTTATCTTCTAACTTTTTGTGTTTTTTCGTAAATTATCGCCCTAGCATCACACAAAAGCATCAAAAGTACAGCTGATCTGTAAGCTCGGAATGCGGCGCGAAGTGACGTGTTTCGAGCTTGTAGATCTGCTACTTTTGGTATTTTAATTTGAATCCTTAAAAAAAAACTGGTTTTGGACATAAAGAGGTTTCCACCCGACAGAGACAATGTACAAATACTTATATGAATTATTTTTAAAACTGTGAGATGAGTTATTCCAAGTTGCAGGCCCAGCAGCACACAAGAAAGTTAGTTTGGGTTTTTTAGGTTCCTTTTAGGGAAAGGCCTCCTCTCTGTGGTACTAGACAAACAGCTGATGAGGAACCGACCACATCTGGTTACAATGAATTGACACATGGGGACCTATTTAATTTGGAAGGGGGAATGCGTGGTCGGCATAATAAGCCCTTTTTTTTCTTATCACAGAGGGGCCTAAATGGGATTTTCAGACCGGTGCCAATGTGATTCAATTAACACACACCCCAAGTTCTCTCCAAGGACAGCAGACGACCTCCAATATAGCCAAACACATGTGCCGACCGAGAGCCGCCGGCGAGTCAGTGATGGAGGGAGGACTCATGAATGCATTCAACCTGCGTCAACACCTACAGGACTTCAAGAAGAAAGACCTCAGCAAAAACAAAGACCTCGGCAGATCAAAAGCAATGCTGGAATGAGTGAACGAACACACACACACACAAAAAGAAGAAAGAAATGTCACCAATTTAGAGATCCATGTGCCATCCTCTCGTCTGACAGGGACAGAGTGGCTGGTAATCAGCACACACACACACACACACACACACACACACACACACACACACACACACACACACACACACGCACACACACACACACACACACACACACACACACACACACACACACACACACACACACACACACACACACACACGTTTGTAATATATTTGTGAGGACATCAATATGTTAGCGCACCGATTTTACGAATGCCGTTTTTACAATTGTTTGCAACCCCACCCCTAAAGCAGACCCTTTATCAGATCTACAAGCTCACAACGTTTGTGAGCTGGTAGATCGTCGAGAGCTTGTAGATCTGCAATGTTTCGGTGCACAACTAAGTATAATTCAGGCATAAATCCAACCCTATAAACCCAGCCAACTCTACAAATATATAGTTTAACCATTTCTCTTGGGTGGACCAGGAAAATTGTCCTCACAATGTCTTATTTCTCAAATGCTGCTACTTGAGGGGACATTTGGCGCTCGCAAGTATGGTATAGTAATACAAGAACACACACACACACACACACACACACACACACACACACACACACACACACACACACACACACACACACACACACTGCAGTATCTGTCATGTGAATGCCGTCCACGTAGCGTGGCTTGGAGCTTCCTGCACCAATAATTACTGAATTAGTTCAATTTCAAAGTGTCCTTCTGATCCGCTCACCGGGAGGGGAGGTCGGAGAGCGGTGGTGGGGTGGAGAGGTGGGAGAGTGTGGGGGGGGGGGGGGGGGTCGGGGGGTCAGTCTGTGTCTGTGTGGGGTGGGTGGGGGGGAGCGAGGACACGCTGGATGGCTCTCACACATCAAACAAGAGGCTGGTTTTCTCATCTGAATTACAAAAGGCTTGAGTCGCGCCCGGTGAGGTGAGCGAGTGCCAGTGGTGGAAGAAAGATGTACTCAGATTGATTTTTATTTTTTTCCTTCTTAAAGCTACACTAGGTAACTTTTTCAAAAAAACTAGAGTTTTAATTGTATATAGTTAAATTGTATATCTTTTGTGAGTGGCAAATGTTTCACAACACCCACTCTATGAATTTCACCCCTTTTATAAACATATTTTCTATTGAAAACATTTTTGTACTTTTACTTTTGGTACTTCAAGTACATTTTGATACCAATACTTTTGTACTCAAGTAAATTCTGAATTCCGGACTTTTACTTGTAACGGAGTACTTGCAGTATTGATACTTTTAATTAAGTAAAACATTTGAGTACCTTTCCCACCACTGCCAGAAAAACAGACCAAAGACTTTCACAGAGTCTCTCATCATGCCAGGAGGAGGAGAGGCCAACCAACCAACCAATCAAGCCAAGGTCCTGAGTGAAGCAGGCCGCCCCCCTGCCCAGCGTGGAGATGCTCTGCATAGGAATAAGATGGTTCGGGGCGTGGGCTGGAATGTCTATGAGACCATCAAAGCTTCGTACTGCATACGTGGCCCTCATTGCAGAGCAATAACGCACCACAGTGGCACCCAAATCACTTTTTTATGTTGCATCTATTGCCGCATAGTCTCGCGTACAGCAGCCAGAATGATCAGAGATCTCTGCCTACTGATCTGGGTTCATCTAAATTCATTGAATGTTCTTGAACCGCGGAGAAAACCAGCGGCAATGTATAACAAACCTAACGCCCACTGCTTTGAAAAAAAACGATGTAACCGTCCCCAATATATGAAGGACAAGTCTTTGCATTGGTTCTGCGATGCTTATATTTCATTCATAATGAATTGTTTCCATCCAGTTTTAGGCCAATCATTGAATTTAGATCATTATTGTTATTGCTGTCATTGTAGTTTTACTGTTGTTGCTGCTGCTATTATTGTTGATAATGCTTGTATCTCTCTGTCAGTGTTTCCTCTCTCAATATTTATCTCAGTCTCTCCTTCTCTCTGTCTCCCGCCCCCTCCCCCCCGACACGGTCGAGGTGGCCGCCCAACCTAGAGTCTGCTTGACGTTTCTTCCAGTTAAAGGGAGGAGTTGTTCGTTGCCACCGTCGGAAACAAATTGCTTTCAGGGTGTGACAACGTCGGGTCTCTGCTCTGGATGTAAAGGGTCTTGAGACAACCTGTTGTGATTTGGCACTACAACTACTACACAGTAAAATCCTTGTGTTAGACATAACGCTATAGCATCGCAACGAGACAACGAGCCTTACCTTCTCGTATCGCTGTGAAGGGAGTCCCTTCTTCCTCCTGTAGGCGAATAACCTTCAGCGCTACCAGCTTGCCGTTCACCCTATAACGACACAAGACAAAACAACAGTGGTGTTGAAAAAAGCACTCATATATTTGACTTAAGTAAAAGTGTCAATACTGCAATGTAGAAATACTCTGTTACAAGTAAAAGTCCGGAATTCAAAAAGCACTTGAGTTAAAGTGCGAAAGTATTGGTATCAAAATGTACTTAAAGTACCAAAAGTAGAAAGTACTCATTATGCAGAATGTCCCATTTCACAAGTTCAAAATGTGTAGAATATTTGAAAATAGCCGATCTACAAGCTCACAAGGTGTCGCATCGCGACTCATTGTGAGCTTGTAGATCGGCTATTTTCAAATGGCCGAAATATATATAGGACTGAAGTGGTTAGTGTGTTTGCTATTGCTATTTTTTTGCTTTGCTATTTTTATTAGAAAGAAAACCCGGACTGGATCTCTGGATCCGGATCCGGATCTTCAAATAGTAAAATCAACAGGAAGTTGACATTTTTATAAAAAAAAAAAACAGTACTGGGTTTGGTGATGTTCTATATTGTCTGAATCATTTTTGTTTGTGTTCATTTATGTGCTGAAAGAGTGACTTTGAGAGCTGTTTCAGCGTACAATGTAAGTCAATGAGGAGCATATTTAGAGTTATCAATTTCTAATCAATGGAGCAATCATTTTTGATTTCTTGTCCACCTTTGGAGTTACATCATGGCAAGGTAACTACACAGCCCAAACCTCTACCAAAGTGGTCTTGCCCTTTAAGTAGAGTACTTGAGTAAATGTACTTAGTTACTTTCCACCACTGCAAAACAAAATGTTATCGTGCACATGGTTTCATGACATGAAAACAGAGAGAGTCAATAAGACCTGGCGGAGCGGCAATCTCTAAAAAGTCGATGGAATGCAATTCAGGGGCAGCGGTGTGAGACTCCGTACAAGCCGATTCAAGGGATTTACAAGCCTCACCCATCAAACCCATTGTAGTGCAGACAAAACACAAAAATAACTCCATTATTAGGAAATATGGTGTCGGCCGCCGATGTGATTTATTTTAGAATTTTCTAGATTTTAATTAGCAAAAAATGTGACAAAGCGGTTCTTGTCGTGTACTAAATACAAATTGTTGAATGTACGGCGTCTTGCGAATCGTTAAACAATTCCATTCCCTGGTAATCTAATGAAAAGGATTGTATTTCATGCCTGGGCTGTGAGAGCGCTTTTATTGCAGTGATATGAAAAATTGTAATTGAAATTAGAGTGTGCAGTGTAACTGTTATTACATTAAACTGCAGTATATATCGTCTCTGTCGGGTGGAAACCTCATATGTCCGAAACTGTTACTTTTGAGGGATTCAAATTCAAACATAGCAGAGGTAGCAGATCTACAAGCTCGAAATGCAGTGTGGTTCCGAGCTTGCAGATCTGCTACTTTTGATGCTTTTATGTGACGCTGTAGGATGATAAAGTAGGGCGTTAATTAACGAAAAGAAACGGTTAGATAGGATATGGAGATAAGAGGTTTCTGCCCGACAACGATATCATTCAGTCATGGTTGTGATTTTAACAGTGTGTCTCATCAACTATGCAAGAGTAAACAACGCTTTGACACTGATTTAATGGCAGCCATGTTTCTTATATTTCTGCTTTGATTTTCTCACCTGCACACACTCGCCCGCACGCACGTTTGTATTACTATACTTATGAGGGCATCAACATTTAGAAGACTATTTTATGAATGTCAATTTTGTTTATTGAATTGGTCTTCCAATTTTTGGAAGTGCCGAAGTGCAAGCTCACAATGTGTCGTTGTGCAACACGTTTTGAGCTTGTAGATCGTATATCTTCGGTGAGTTTACACCGGCACACAACTAAATAAATAAACTACTAAACCTACTCTAACCCTTAAAGTTCTTAAAGTGGGGCCCGGGGACCCCCAGGGGTCCTTGGGGGGATACCAGGGGGTCCCCAGCAAAATGTGTTAATAAAGTCTCACCGAGTGCCAAGCTTGTATATGCTATTTTTTTTTTAATCTTGAAAATGTGTGCAAATCTTTAAATCTTTTTCTTAAAAGGCGAACATTTTTAACACAAAACTTTGCTTCTGGGGGTCCCTGCCCTGGCACACAAAAAGTTTGAGAACCACTGCCCTAAACATAACAAGAATAGGATACCAGGTGAAACGTTGCTGCCTGTGGAATCTACGTGCCCAGAGCGGTTGGAAGCAATGGAAGGGGCTTTTTTTTTTCTTCCCCCAAGCTGAAATATGCACGGTCACACGGACACACACACACACACACACACACACACACACACACACACACACACACACACACACACACACACACACACACACACACACACACACACACACACACACACACACACACACACACACACACACACACACACACACACACACACACACGTTACTCACTTGCTTTTGCCTTTGTAAACGGTGGCGTATGAGCCTTCTCCCAGCTTCTCCAGCTTTTCGTAGGAATCAGCCTTTCCAAACTTGGGGCTTGTGGGCTGATGGGAATAAGAAAGAAAGAACAAGTTAAAATCCCCTATTCTGGTGCGAACAAATTCATAGTAAATAGAGATCAACAAGCTCACAACGTGTGGCACCGTGCATGGCCCGTTGTGAGCTTATACAGATCTCACAAGAAATCACAGCTCAAGAACCCTGGGGGACCCGGGTCAACTAAATATATAGGGTTTAAGTTCTCAAACATGATGTCAAGGATCCTAAAATTGATATGTATTTGGCCGTGGATGACTATTTGAAAATATTTTGTCAGATTTATCAAATGTTTTTGTTGTTGAAAATAGCATAAAACATAAAATAGGACTTAAGGGTTTCAACAGTTCCTCATTGTGCTGGGGACCCCCTGGAACCCCCTCAAGGATCCCCGGGGGTCCCCAAGACCCCATTTTGAGAACCATTGCTTTAAGTGGTTAAAAAGAAATAAGACCATTTATAACGCCAGCGAAATGTAACTCTCCATTGGAAGGCATTGAAGTTGGAAATAGATGTACCATGTATATTCATTCATATATACACTGACTGTACATTTATATGTTTGATATACACTGTGATAACGTATTCAGATAACCAGAGCAGATATATATATATTAGTTTATCTTTTCTGGTGGAAACCTTATACTGTATGTCCAAAACTGTCAACTAGGAGCCAATGGCGGGAGCGGAGAATGGGGGAGACATGTGAACATTTTGGCTGGTTGAAGACCAAGCGTGCATTCATTAAGACCGGGAAAGCATCTGTGTCATTTTAAGATGTGTTTGGCTAGTCAAAAATAGCAGATATACAAGCCCATAACATGGCACAGAGTGCCACGCTATGAGCTTGTAGAGTAGTATGCTATTTTTTGAAAAATCATGAAAGTGTGTGCAAATCTTTCAACATATATTTTTTTAAGCAAACATTTGTGACTCAAATCTTTGTTTCTGGGGATTCTACAAATGTCTTCTAAATCCTATCAGTGGTTCTCAAAATGTTCATGTCAAGGACCCCCAAAATGATATGTATTTAGTCGCGGACCCCCCATCTCAAAATATGTTGTTCCAGGGACCCCCCCCCTCTAAAAATGTAAATGCTTAAAACATATATATATATTCAAAGATATCAGCTATTTTTGAATAGCCTAATAAATCTTAAAATGACACAGATGCGTTCCCGGTCTTAACGGGAGGCCAGTAAGGAGAGAGTTACAGTAGTCAAGTTTTGATATGACTGAGGTCTGGATAAGGAGCTGGGCTGACTCCTGGGTGAGGACGGGTCTGATCCTTCCATTCTTATAGAGTGTAAACCTATATATGAATTGTTGGATGTTCCCTACAGAGTCAAAAATAAATTAATAAGGGTAATAATAATAATAATAATAATAATAATAATAATAATAATAATATGGAGAAAAAAATGTACAATCGATAAAAAGGGCAACAGTAATAAGACGAGAGAACATACTAAACATGAACAGTTAAAAAGTAAAATGCATTGGAGAGGATCAAGCAGCAAGTCGCCCGTAAAGTGCAAAGTGTCACGATCACAACTTGATGTGATTTGGTGGCACAACACAAATTAAATTGACTCGACTTTGACTAGCATGTAATCCTTAAGCGCTAACAGAACAATGCGTTCGTGTGTTCGCTGTTCACAGAGAAAAGAGGGATTTAATGAGTGTTTGGTGAGCCGTATAGCTCTCGGAAAAAAAAGAGGCCCTGGCGCTGCCTGGGAGCCACGGACCTGGAGCCGGCGGGTGTCACGTTTCTCACGGATCATAAGGTTCTGACAGGAGGCACAAAAGTATGATGGATGACACGTGACAACCCGAGGTAAGAGGAGAGCCAGGGGAACGCGACTTCTACTGTATCTTGTTGCGTAACGTTTCACGCCCTGGAAAACGTCCATTACCTGCTACTGTACACCCTCCTAATCAATGATTGAATGTCAACGGCTAAACGCAACCTGCAAGGGCACGATAGGAACTAGATACTATAGACAATAAAGACTGGACAACAAAGACTAGAGACTACACAATAGAGACTAGACACGATGGAGCAGGGGTAGGCAACCTTAGGCACGGGTGCCAACGTTGGCACAGGGGAGGGTGATCAAAGGCACACTGGCATAAGTGTGAGAGAGGATTTTTTTCTTGATTTTTTCTTTTCTACTGTTAAATTAAATCCCCTAACATCTGTATGCAAATTACATCCTGCACATAATTCTACATTCTTTCAAACTCTTAACTCTGACTGGGGAGGGAGTATGGGAGATAGGTGGCTTTTCGAGTCGAATGATCATTACATCCTGATGCGAAAGAAAATATTTCTAAAGAAGAAGAAGAAAATAAATAAAGGTTGTTATGTATTATGGACAGTCATAATTATTAAACTTAATATTGATATGGCACACTGACTATCAAGAAAATAAAAACATGGCACTTCATGTCAAAAAGGTTGCCGACCCCTACAACAGAGATTTGTTGACCCGTTGTGAATAATGATGTCTGTGAACTTCCAAAATTATACAAGTGTGCCTTCATGTTACAGCCTACATTAAAGGCAGTTTAATTGATATATTTGGGGTTACAAACAAACATTTTTCTGTTAAAAAGTTCAACCTCTATATTCTGATAGTAATAGCTTGTAGATCTGCTATTTTTCAATAGCCAAAGAAATCTAAAATGACGCAGATACTTCTCCTGTCTAAATGGGTTAATAGACAGAAAATGCATTTTAGGGCGGGTTGCCAATTTCATCCAATCAGGAAAGAGTACCCATTTATCATCTTCAGTTTTATAGTGTTCCAGTTTCATTGTTTTGTCTGCTCACTTATTCGAGTCATTTCACTTGTTTATCCTGTATGAGTTCTCTCTCCTGATTGGATAAAATTGGTATCCCGACCTCGTTTAGTATAAAGAGGTGGAGAGACGGGGAGAACCCCTTTTTACCGAACAAAGACCCTATAGCAATGATCACTATTAGAATGTAGAACTACGGTACCACTGTGGAAGTGTGGATACACAGTCTATTGCTCAGCGCTAAGTAAACATTTTTGCCCCGAGTCTCGTAGAAGTCTTGTAGATTTAAGGAGTGTTTTGTCTAACGAGTCTTTCCTGTAATATATATACAGAACAGTAAATTGTCTTGGGTCTGTCAAAGCTTAGGGGAGGCGGTGGCAGATTCCAGACAATCCCTGGGGAATTATTTAGCTCTGCTGTCAACGCTGTCTGCTGCTGGTTGTGCATGAGAGCGTGTGTTCTGTGTGCGCATGTGAGGAGGACGAGACGCACATACAGTAACACGCACTCGCGAGCCCACATCTGCACACGCCGATGTAAAGACACACAAACACACACACACACACACACACACACACACACACACACACACACACACACGTTTGTATAACTTCTATACTTGTGAGAACATCGACATTTTAGATGTGTGATTTAATTAATGCCATTTTTCTCGCTAAATCCAAGAATAGCCGATTGTGAGACGTTTGGGGAGACAATTTTCCTCACAACGTCGAATTCTACTATACATGTGGGGACATTTGGCTCTCGCATATAGTATGCTGTACTTGCCATTGTCCCTCTATAGCAGTGGTTCTCAAACAGTGGTCCGGGGACCACCAGTGGTCCTTGAGGGGGTTCCAGGTGGTCCCCAGCTAAATGATGGAGAGTTGGTAAGCAAATGGACCCTTATTAGATCTTTAACTCTTGAGAGCGTAAAATGAAACCAATTGGAGCCTTACGGGTCCATTTGGTTTCATTTTACGCTCTCAAGAGTTAAATTATTGTTAAACATCTGCATTACTTAATTAAATAATTGTTATTTTGATCAACGTTGTGCCTGTTATCTCTCCTATGGTACCAACATCAGTACAGCATGGAATTGTAGACAAAATCCTATCCAACGAAAACAAAACATTCTACGTTTTGGGTCTGAGAGGCGGTGGTCCGTGGCTCAAATGCCGAATAAATAATGGACCTTGCTATGAAAAGGGTTGAAAACCACTGCACTATAGTGATATCATGTCATCTCTTCTGCAGCGCTAATAAGCTCAGCATTTCTGAGGGTCTTTTTTCTTCTCTAAACAAACATTTAGAGAAGCCCCTGGGAGCTCCGCACAGGAAGCCAGGCTCAGCTGGACACAGGCTGCGGCTCACAAATCACAGCTCAAGCAGAGCTTACAGGGCCGTTACGGGGCACCGCCGGCTCCTATTGCACCCAGGTAGCACAATATATTCACTCTCAACCGGCCCAAACTGCCAATTAAACGGGGATTGAATGGCATAGTGCTGTTCACAAGGATCATTAAATCTTGTATCGTTGCTGTTGGGGCAGAAACCTCTTATCTCCGTATTCTAACTTTTTGTGTTTTTTTGTAAATTAAAGGAGTAGTTCACCCCAAAAAATTACGTATTTTCTATCAATTGCACACCCCATGAAGCCTTGAATTTGTGGATTTCTTTTAGTTTTTGTCGCATTCCTAAGCCAATAATTTGATGACTGGGTGTATTTCCGGTAGGAGACACAAAGAGTCGACTTTGTGTCTCCTACCGGATACATTAATCATCTTTCCGTCGGTATCAAATTGATACAAAATAAGTAATTTTTGGGTGAACTACTGCTTTAACGTCCTACTTGATCATACTATAGCGTCACACAAAAGCATCAAAAGTAGCATATCTGCAAGCTATTTATTTACTGTATTTTCAAGAACTTAAAGAAGTCCAACAATTTTCTAAATAAGTTCTTGTAGATCAGCTATTTTTCAGCAAAGTGGTTTGGTGTAGAGAGAGAAAGGAGCAAACCAAGTACAGAGCCAAGGATCTGCAGCAAAAATGTATACAATATGTAGAGGGGGTCCCTGCTTCACCTCTCTCTCAGCTAAGGAGCCCTTGGCCTGAAAAACCCTGGTATGGGGGTCCTCTCTGAGAGACTCCTCTTGCTGAAATTAGCCTCTGTGCCCCCTCCCCCCCTCCCTGAGTGCGCAGAGTTTGGAGGGGCTACAATGCATTTCATCTGCTCGCCTCGCGGCTTTAAGAGCCCGCTGCACTTCTTCTCATGCATTTTTCATTCCCATGAATCAGCAATCAAGTGGATTGTAGAATGCTGCATATGGCCTTTTTTCACTCACACAACCCCCCCCCCCCCTCTCTCTCTCTCTATGTGCTGTGGGGGGATTGGCTGTTTAAATATATGCTATATGTACGTACAGCGGTTCGTTTCAGCGTTGAGTTATCTTGAATAATAATAATAATAATTTTGAACAAAAATCTTTTCTTCTGGGGGTCCCTGGCACAAAACATTTTCAGATGGGGGTCCGCAGCCAAATACATATCATTTTGGGGGTCGTTGGCACTATGATTTAGAAGGCATTTGTAGAATCGGCCTGAGGTCTTAATGGGTTAAAATATGATCTTAGACATTGCCATCTTCGATATAAATAACATACGAACAAGGCTGAACATGCTGACAACATCAATAACTTGCACACTATTTTCAAAGGGAGTTTTCCATTGGCTTAGAGTAGCCAAGTACATTTGAGGTGCATGAGGAAATGTATGAGTAAAACAGTTAATATTTTCTTTCACGTTGTAGTGCAGTAAAGCTGACAGCAGACACAAATAAACATACTCAAGTAATCGAACAGATCCTCGGGAAAAAGTACTTAAGTAAAGGAGCGGAGTAGTTTTACTTAAGTACTTACCAGTGGTAAATTACCACCTCTGGAGGTCAGTTCCCAAACTGAGCTGCCATTGCTGCCAAGCATTTTTACCTAAGATTTAGGTACAGGAAATAAGATTTAGACACAGGAAATAAGGTTTAGGCACAGGATATTCTAGTTAAATCACAGGGGACCAATATTATTACTTGTTACGGACGCCAAAACAACTGCTCACACATTTGCACACATTGTACAGTGTCTTAAAGGAGCTATAAGTGATATTCTTTGGTTAAAACAAAAATGTTTTTTGTGTTTGTTAAAAAGTTAAAGCTCTGCATTTCGATCTTTGGGTCTCCCCGTCTCTCCATCGCTCAAATAAACAGGTGGGTTGCCAATTTCATCCAATCAGGAGAGAGTATGTATCGGCTTCAATTTCATAGTGTTCCAGTTCAAAATTGTGTCTACTGCTTTCTTGCTATAGCAAATGATTACTGTATGAATATAGGAGTTATTTTAGCAAAACAATCTCACTTACTGCACCTACAGAATAAAGCACATACGCATATTTACATATGTGCCTGGAAAATGAACATGCACCACACGCACACACACGCACACACAATTCACAATGCAGTCGTTTAGCAAGTACAGTAGCGCAGGGGTCTTCAACAGGGGGTCCTCAGAGTTTTCTAGAGAACTTTCACCAAAAATAGCAGATCTAGCGACTCTACCGAGCTTGTAGACCGGCTATTTTCGGCAAAGAGGTTTGGTGTAGACGGGAAAAAGAGCAGAGCAAGTACAGAGTCAAAGGTTAAGTTTACTACCGGTAACTACTGAGGGTTTAAGTGGTTAAATGTCTGAAAATACCCATTAACATGAATCCAACACACCCTAACCCTCATACACTGATGACAGTGCTGTCAAACAAGTCTATGAAGCTATCTAGACATCTATGAAAATCTATGAAAAAGTTTAATCTGCAACACAATTTTACACTATATGTGGGGGGTCCCTGCTTCATTCTCAGCTAGGGTTTCCTTGGGCGGAAAAACGTTGAAGACCCCTGAGATGTAGAGTCATGTTGAGAGCGACACACACACACACACACACACGCAAGCTCGGGATTATGTCAAGCTCTGAGCGGTCCTGACTGATGAATAGGCCTACGTGCCACGCACCACAAACATGGAAGAAGCTGTAATTGGGCTCAACCGGGATCTTCACGAGCGCAAAAGCGCTGGTAGTTTCACATTTCGCTTCAAGGTAAAACTTTGAACAAGAGTACACGACCCCGGCCGATGGGAATTTTGGGAAGGATTCACCCTTTTTCATCCCTGCCTTTTGATGTCAGGTCCTGATTAAAGCTTGGTTTGCTTCAGGGGTGTACATGTGTGCTGTACGAACAGGCTAACCAATCTGTCTAGTCTCGCAGTGGTATCAGATGAAGACTAGTGCAGTTACCCGTTTTGGGCGGGACTGCTGTTCGGGAAACGTGTGCCGCATCGCATGCCGGTTCTGGGAGAAGCGCTGATTTGTCTTGACTTCACAGTCGATACTGCACTTCCGCTTGTGTCAGCAAGGCGATTAGTTGAGCGGTTCTCGCATCTTTGGCGAGGGCAACGGTTGGCATTAACCGGGAGTGTTGGAAAAAGTACTCACATGTTTTACTTAACACATTGGGTGCCAGGTTTTAAAAAAAACAGAGTACACTGAGTGCCAGGGTTTTTTGACCATTTTTTAGGAGCCGAGATACAGGCTTTTGAAGTCATAAGTTAACCAGAAAATGGATTGGAGTCAAAATCTTCGGAAAATGATATCTCCTGGTGCTTAGAAGGTAAAAAAAAAAAAGAATTGAAAAAAAAAAAAATTTTCAATTTTTTTTTTTTTTCAAAAACCGTATATATACGGTTTTGGCACTCCGTGTAAGTATTGCAAAAAACGTATATATACGGTTTTGGCACCCAATGTGTTAAGTAAAAGTATCAATACTGCAATGTCGATCTACAAGCTCACAATATGTTGCATCGTGAGCTTGTAAATCGTCTATTTTCAAATGGCCAAAATGTACATGTATACTGGGTTGAAGTGGTTGTATGCTTTGTAATATTAATCAAAATCTACAAAGTAACTAAGTTTTTTTTTGTAACTAAGTTTTCAATTTTCAAATAATTGTAGTGGAGTAAAAGTACAATATTTGCCTCTGAGATGTAGTGGAGTAGAAGTAAAATAACTGAAAATTTAAAATACTCCAGTAAAGTAAAAACACCTCAAAAATGTCGATCAGCTTGTCTGGCGTTGCAGACACAACCTTTAATTAAAGTGTTGCCAACGTGTTTCTTTGCAACGTTTCAGTTTGGTGTGTGACACAATGTGTCACACACCATGTCGCACAATGTGCGACATGTTGTCAGAATGACCATCTCGTCAGTAACCGTCACCCGGGCAACGCCGCGTCGGTACCCGTTAGGCCAGCAACAACACAAAAACTGGACGTTAACATGACGTCAGCACTTGGAGGGCCTATGGTGGATCAGCAGGACGATGGATTTAAGATTATGGATTCACAAAGAAAGAAAATTAAACAATATAGCAGAAAAGGTTCTCGAGATTTTAAAAAATATTGGGGGATTGACTGCGCACAAGGAATTTGGCGTTAATCGGTGTAGTCGTTTGCGAGATTAGCCACGGACACACACGCACACGCACACACACACACACACACACACACACACACACACACACACACACACACACACACACACACACACACACACACAGGGGCGAAAACATAACCTCCTCCCCACCTTCAACAGACATATGAATTAACCAACAACCACGGACCTCCTATTGACCAACCACAGACTTTAATTTACAGCCCAATCAGAATCTCATCTTTTTAGATTTATTTGGCTATTCAAAAATAGCAGATAATATACAAGCTCACAGTGCGGCACCGAGTGCCGCACTGTGAGCTTGTAGGTATGCTATTTTTTGCAAAAAACTTTAACATTTGTGCAAATCTTTGAAAATATATATTTTTTTCAAAGCGATTTTTTTTACTCAAATCTTTGCTTCTGGAGATTCTACAAATGTCTTCTCATCTGACCTTTTCTCTGGAAAAAAACCTGGACATGCTGAATGAATTGTGAAATTTGGAATAATATTTGTTTTGACATTCCTGGCACAAAACATTTTCAGATGGGGGTGGGGGGTCCACGGCCAAATATAAATATTAATGTGGGGGTCCTTGGCACGAAACAGTTTGAGAACCTTAACTGACTGGTTAAGTGGCGGGTTAGGGGGGGAGCTAGTGGGGTAAAAAACCCTTGAGGATTGGAGGCACTAAGGAGCCTCCATCCCAAAGCACTGGACCATCTCCTCAACCTAAGTGCTTCTCTATGAAATGTTTATGAGAGAGTTGGGGAGGGGGGAGGGGTGGAGGGCCGCGTTGCCTAGGCGACGGGAGTGTGAGTGTGTGTGTGTGTGTGTGTGTGTGTGTGTGTGTGTGTGTGTGTGTGTGTGTGTGTGTGTGTGTGTGTGTAACATCCAATTTACAGGTTTGTGATTATCGCGACGGCTCAAACGGGTCCGCTAGTCGCCTTGGCCTCGGCGCTGCCAGTCAGGCACTAAATCAAAGGCTCCACATCCACCACGTTATCTCAGTTATTAAATCTTTATTTTGTGTGCACGGCAATTAAGCGTCGTGTTTTTTTTTGGGGGTGCGTTCAGAGCTAAATGAAACAACATTTAAAATATCAATGCATTGCAAAGGGCTTTGGAAATACCTCATTTGCATGATTGCAAAAACGGGGCCCGATTAGCCGTGGGAAAACAGCGCCGTCCTGATTAATTTGTTTCCAATTAAGGTAGAGGGAAATGGGTTTTTTTTTTGGTCGCTGAAACGAACCACCTGCTGAACTTAAATATGTTCTGACAGAGCGTTGATGCATGGGGATAACATTTGCATGCAGATTGCAGACACACACTAACGTGTCTACGTGAACGTTTGTGTACACACACACAGAAATAGATAAAAAGAAATCACACAACTAAGGCTGGGGAATATGTCCATATTATAGCAATATTGTGATATAAGACTAGATTATGGTCTGGGATGATATCCATATCGATGTTGTGATCACACTTCGCCCGTTTTCAGCGTATCTTCATATAACTGGTCCTCACTAATGCTCACTATAAGATGGCTCCATTTCTACCTATTCGTTCTGTGTCTCAGAGGAGGGCTGTGGACAGTTCAGAAACCTGCCTACCAGTGACATCGGCGGTATAGGCAGGTTTGTTCTTTCCAAACTTAATTTTTTTTATTAATGCAAAAGCAATGGCTTTGGTTATAGCATGCTAACTTTCCAGTAAATTAAAAAAGGCTGTAGTTTCTATTAGTTTGGATTCCCCATCGATGATGTCACTGGTAGGCACGTTTCTGAACTGTCCACCAGCCCTCCTCTGAGACACAGTGAATACAGGACAGACATGGTGGCATGTTAAAATGAGCATTAGTGAGGACCAATTATACGACGATAAGGTTGGAAATGGTTTGAAAGTGCTCCTTTAACTCATTTTACTGGCAAGGACGACTTCTGACGAGACGTCGTCCACACTGCCAAGGGCGACTTATTTATGACGACTCTTTGAAAGTGTTTTTCAAAAAACAAGCCACATTCAAACGGCCATATAGCTCTGGAATGGAGGATCGCGGGCCAGCCACCCCCGTGCGTGTAACGAATCGATGTCCATGAAGATCTCGGTCACGGAGAATATTCCATGATTTTTCAAAGGTACAGTATAAACGCCGCTTTCGCTGGCAAGGGGACCGGAGACGATGTTTTAATTATAACAATATTATATTATATTAATGATATGGATATTGAGGTACTAACAATATTGTGATGTTTGATTGTGTCCATGTAGCCCAGCCCCCTACACACACATTCCAACCCACACACATGCACAGCACCCAATGACGGAAACCAGTGTGTGTGTGTGTGTGTGTGTGTGTGTGTGTGTGTGTGTGTGTGTGTGTGTGTGTGTGTGTGTGTGTGTGTGTGTGTGTGTGTGTGTGTGTGTGTGTGTGTGTGTTGGGGGAGCCCGTTCTCATTAGGAAACACTACAATGGATACAAATGGCTACATAAGTTCTGTACACAAGTTGTGTCTCTTATCATAAGTGACATAGTTACTAGTTACATTACATATAAACTCAACATTTAATTGTATGGTTAAATATTTGTTTTTGGATCTCAATGTTGAGTTGTAGTTATAAAATGAATGAACAAATGTGAACCATTTCGTGATCTATATTGTTTAAATGTAACATATGGACTATTGTGCAACTAGTAGTAACTATGTTACCTATCGTCTTTGTCGGGTGTAAACCTCATATGTCCACAGCGGTTACTTTTCAGGATTCAAATTCCAAAGCATCAAAGTATGATCAAGTGGGGCGTTCATTTAGGGTTAATTTAGGGTTTAGAATAAGAAAAAGAGATATAGGGAGATAAGAGGTTTCTGCCCGACAGCAACAATATGGTAAGACATAAGTCACTATACTGTAAGGCAGGGGTCTTCAACATTTTTCAGGCCAAGGACCCCCTAGCTGAGAGAGAGATGAAGCAGGGACCCCCTCTATTTTATATAAAATTGTGTTTCAGATTAAACGTATTTTTTTTTTACTTAGTCTGCTCTTTTTCCCTCTACGCCTATACCTCTTTGCCAACAATAGCCGATCTACAAGCTCACAATGCCTCGCAGCGCGAGGCGTTGTGAGCTTGTAGATCTGCTATTTTTGGCTAAAGTTCTCCTCAGAAAAGGGATGCTAGGATTCAAGTGGTTAATGTAAAAAAAGAAAAATCATATCACACAAAGATTTGGCGGCCCCCCCTGTAGTAACTCTGAGGACCCCCTAGGGGTCCCGACCCGGACCCCCTGTTGAAGACCCCTCCTGTAAGGTATTGACCATCAGCATCCATTGTACTTTAGTAATGAGATGGTGGTGTTGTTGGTGTGTGTCGGGGGGGGGGGGGGGGGGGGGGGGGCATGGATTCCTTCCACTCACAGAGCTGGGACTGGAGTGTCGGCGCAGCTTGGGCGACTCCTTCCCGGTGGAGGTGGTCTTAGAGGAGGAGATGCAGGCATTGTTCTCAGAGTGGACCCTCTTCACCTGGCTGGTGGGCTTCTCGAAGGGGTCGAAGCCGCTCTGCGTGCGCTGGACCCGCACCTTCTTGTCCTCAGGGATGGTGTCCAGGGGCGGCTTGATGACCGAGTCCGTTCCCTGGCAGCTGCGTGTGGACATCTTTGTGACACATATCTGTCACAGAAAAAGTTGGGGAGGAGGAAGGGGAGAGAAAGAGAGAGTATTTACAATCACAATTTAGGCATTTTGTTTTTTTTACCCAGAGCGACGTGCAAAAACCAAATTGATTACCCATTCAATCTAGGAACGCATCAACAAATGTCTTCTAAATCCTAACAGGTTTCTGAAAAATGTATGTTTCTATATCAGTGGTGCTCAAACTTTTTCATGTCAAGGACCCCAAAATGATATGTACAGTATTTGGCTGCCGACCCCCATCTCAAAATATTTAGTTTAGGAGCAAAGATCTGAGTTACAATTGTTCGTTTTAAATATATATATTCAAAGATTTGCAAAAATGTTCACGATTTTTCCAAAAAATACAAACAATACAAAATACAAAGTATAAAATAATGGTTATAGCAAAAATGACAAGAAACTTGGATACCAGGTAAACTATGAACCTAGCATCTATTCTGTCTAAACATTACAAAACATGCTCATCTAAACAACATTCCATACATTGAAATTTGAAACTGTATGAGATAACCAGGTAAACAATGAACCTTAGCATCCGTCTAAATGGCACAATATCTAACTCACATTGTTAAAGATGCAATCTAAATCACATTCTGAACATGTGTGGAGGAAGGAAAAACAGATCTGAGAAAAACAAAAGACATGAGAGCGAGTGACCAGGATTATGTCTGCATGGTAGCCATATCCTGGGCAGTCGCTGGCACCAATCGAAAGTGAAGGCGGCAAGAATGGGTACAGGGAGAGTGAAGTGCTAGGGGGCAAGACAGACAGGGGGGGGGGGGGGGGGGGGGGCAGACAGATAGAGAGAGACAGACAGACGAAAACGAGCAACATGAAGAACCACCACAATAACAACAACAAAAATGTCCATCTGCGGTAACCACTGCTCCAGCCAAAAAATAGGACTTCAAGCCTCCGAAAGCAACCCCTCCCCTCCAGATCGGCACCGCTTTTCATCTCTCCACTGTGTGTGTGTGTGTGCGTGTGTGTGTCATCCCCTCCCCGTAGAGACCCGCTGCTACCTCTCTCTGCTAGGATGAGAGCCGTTTTATCTCCATCTTGCTTCTCTCTGATCAAAAAAGAAGGGAAAAAAATATACCACACAAACACACAGCTTCTTCAGCCTCTTTCTCCGGGTTGTGCAGCTGACACACACACACACACACACACACCACACACACTGCCGTCGATGTTTCAATACACACGTTCACACACAACGGAGGCTTATCTCTCACACCACCACACAAGCAACAAACACACACACACACACACACACACACACTCCAACACTCACAGACACACAGACATGCACTGGTCTCTACTACAGTACAGTCTCTCAAAACTCGCTCTGCCGCATCAATCCGCCGTCACAAGAGCAAACCTTTTCCGGGCTGGACCACGCGACCACGCGCGTGTGTGTGTGTGTTTCATTGGCCACTAAAGAGTTACGCATGTGTGTCGTGTTTTGCCACCCCCCCCCCCCCGTGAGCTGATTAAACATTTAGGCCTAGACTCCGCCAACTGCAACAAGTTCTAATTACTCTAATACGCAGGGCGGACGGCCGACTGGAGTCACCTTGCAGCTCCGCTGGCAGGTGGCTTACACGGGCCGGGTTTCCCAGTACAACCCTGGAACACTTCCCACTGTACCCTTTCCCCAGTTTCCCTTTTCTGTAGCCGTGCTACTATGGTTACAGTGCCTCTAAACAAACAACAACAAGAAAGCCGAGATCAACAAAACACGGACGTGACGTAAAAAAGTCATCGGGATCAGAGTCATGCACACACATCACAATATAAAATGAGAGAGACTATCAGAAAATACACAGGAGTAAGTATAGGTCAAAGTAGCATCGGCCGAGAACGAGGTTGTCTATAATATAACCTTTTCTATGCGGTAAGCGGAAGAAAGACTCGCCCCAAAACACGCTCGCCCCCATTTTGTTCACGGACCAGCGGTTCTTGTATTTGTTTAACTGAGGACAAGGTTAGAAATAAGTTTAGGGTATAGGCATAGTTTACTGAGGTTACGTTTAGGAATACCAGGTGAATAACGTCCGATTTGCCCCGGGGCGACTGTGGTTTGGGGCGAGCGTTTTGGTATTTCACTAGCCTAGACCCCTGCAGGACGATGGATTGTTGGGGTGGAGCGCAACACCTACCACTGTACTTATCGCAGAGCTTTAGCCGTGCTATCATATGCTCCCGGGGACTGAACCTTGTGACCCGACCTTGTGATCCACAAGGCGAGTGCTCTACCAACGGAGCTACCTGGACACACCAGAGCAATGCATGGTTAACCCCGTGAAAGTATACTGTATACGGTTAAGTGGTTAATATAGACAGTACAGTATGTAACCCCCTAGATTCAAACCTGGGTCTCCTGCATGGGAAACCAAACACCTACAGTACTGTACAACTCAGCACAAAGTGGGATCTTCTCTGGCAAAGGGAGATAATAGTCACATAATGTACAGTGTATGTTCTTTAGACAGATGTTAGGTTCATTGTTTACCTGGTATCCTAGTTTCTTTGAGGCACTATACGCCGTTCTCTCTGCACTCTATTTATAGGATAATTCACCTAGTTTATTGACCAGATTTTATGCTTTCTCTGCTTATTCCGATCTCGCACGTGCACAAGTCTCACTGGACAAGAGCGTCTAAACGTCTAAATTATAAATCGGAGTAATCCGGGACTTACAGACAGGTGCTACTTGGCTGCATTCACCAAATTAAGTGCATTAAGTGCAAATTAAGTGCACGGTCTGGGGTAATTTATGACTGGAACTCTAGTCAACCAACAACAGGGTAAACGGTGGAGTAAATTGAGTGCCAAAGAGAACAGGTCTAGGGTGTCATGGTGCGATGGTGTGTCAGCCGTTTCATTCCATGTGCTGTTCTCTCCAACTAGGGCAAGGGTTCCCAGACTTTTCAGGCCACTACCCGCCAAAATAATCATATTTGAACTGGGAAATAGGCGAACTACACGCATTGCGAGGCGTTGTGTTAGGTTTGTGTTGTGTTAGCGTTGTGTTATATATATCATTAAGACATTTCAGTAAAAAGTATCTTAAATGGGAGGACAGTTGGAGAGAAGGGTAAAAGTACAGGAAAATGACGAGAAAAACAGGAGAGTTGACAGGTAGGAAATCGGAGAGCAGGTGGATATCAAACCTAACATCTGTCTAGAATAACATAACCAGCATCCGTGAACAACCAACCATCGTACATCTGGATATCATAACTAGCATCTATCTAAATATAGGCAACAACAAGTACTGATACAAAGAAATAATGACTTTCTAGGGGGTGAGAGGGAATCTGAAGTTTTCAGACTGCAGTGGAAAACGGGGAGTGAGGCTGCAGTCCTGACTGAGATGGGAGGCGGGAGGTCATTCAACAACTTGGGAGACGAGGATGCCAGGAACGTTGGCCATGGTGTCATACAGTAGCAAAGGGAGGGAGAGACGTCAGCTGATTAAAGTAGTGTACACAGGAAGGGGTGTAGGGCTGAATCGTATCCTGCAGAGAGAGGGGTTGCTTTTTGCCCTTAGTCGCCCTGTAGGTCATCATTCATGTTTTGAATTGATGTGAATCCCCCCGGATTCAAACTCAAGTCTCCAATGTAAGGGAAATATTTGGAAATACTACCATTAAGTTATAGTATTCGGAGTTCAGAATGTTTTGTTTCTACCCCACACTGCAGAAGCAGCAGATTCTCACACTAACTAACCAACCCCTGCTGCTGTGTGACCTACTGAGGCCTATGTTGACACAAACCCATGTCCAGGCATCCACATCCTGCTCCCATCTCGTCATGTTCCTGCCTATAGGCCTGCTGCTTTGTGATGGCGCCATCCAAGGATGGCACAGAGCTCTCTCAGAGGGGAGGAAGATAGTAATGAACGATTGTAATTAATTGCCTCCTGTGTCTCCTGTGTCTCTGTCGTAAAATGTACACGTTGAAACTGCAAAGGGGAATCTGAGAGACTTATAGAGCACTGTTTCCCAAACAGTGGGTTGAGAGTCGAGACCCATCTTTGGGTCGCCGACCCATTTTCATGGTAAGTAAATATCCCTTTATTTTTCGATTCATAAATAATAGATAATAGAAAAGATTTTCCAAAAATGCCGCCAAAACATCATGAATCAATAACAAATTCAAACATTTTTCTAAATCATTTCATGAATAAATGGGGGGGGAACATAATTATTTTTTTGAATGAAAATAGCTGATCTACAAGCTCACAATGCGGTGCAATACTTTGGGTCCTGGGGAGACATCAAATGTATTTTTTGGGTCTCTAAGCTAAAAAGTTTGGGAACCACTGTTATAGAGAGTGCTGCTAGAACGAGCAGGCTGTGAACAACAGGGTCTGAAATATACTTTTTGTGTCCTGTTTTCACCCCAGCGTGGGATGTATGTTATCTATAAGTGAATGGCATTTTGTCGACGGCACCTGCTGCAACTGCAAGGATCTCTAATTACTATGATATCCAGAGAGAGGTGACCTGCTGGAGTCACCTTGCAGCTCCGCTGGCAGGTGGCTTACACCTGGAGCACCCTGGAACACTTCCCTCTGTACCCTTTCCCCAGTTTCCCTTTTCTGTAGCGCTACTATGGTTACCTACAGTCTAAACAAAACAACAAGCCAACACAACAACAACAAACCCACAGACATGACGTAATTTAGGTCAGCGGGATCAGAGTCGTGCTTATACCACGCCCCCGAGTTCAGTGGTATCAAGATTACTGGGTCTCGGCCCGGACCGCTGACGTAGCGGTCCAGGCACCTAGGCTCTAATGTAGCCTGAAAGCGTGTCGCGGGTTCGAGTCCCGATCCCGACGGCCTTTGCTGCATGTCACTCCCCATCTCTCTCCCCATGTCCTGTCATATCAATAAAGACATAAAAGGCCAAAAATGTATAACATAAAAATAAATAAAATAAAATATATTACTGGTTCTCAAGGTCGGGTCCCAGGACCAACCAGGGGTCCAAATGGACCCTTTACGGGACTGTAACTCTGAGTGTGTACGAATGGAGCCAAATGGAACCCTTGATTGATTGATTGATTAAATACTTTATTGACAGTTTGCAAAATAGTACAGTGGTACGATTATACAATGATGCTAAAAGAATAACACAAAAAGCCCTAAGGGCTTGTTTACATTGTGGTACTATTATGAAATATTATAAAGTAATTCATGAATTAACATAAATATCTTACGGGGGTCCTTGACCGGGGGGGGGGGGGTCCGGTCCTTGACGGGGGGATGGGGGGGTCCTTGACATGAAAATGTTTGAGAACCACTGCAATAAGGGACGAGTGAGTTAAGTGAGAATGTGAATGTCATTGTTAAAGTAGAAGGTAATAAAGCCCAGAGAGAAGAGATGTCGGATATAAAGGACAACCAGGAGACATTTATGGAGAGGCAGCCAGCCAGTGAAACGGTCCCGGAGTGACACATAATAACAAAGCAAAAAGGAAGGCGACACCGACGGGAGATGGTAAGGAAAATTCCACTTTGAAAGTATGTGCATGCTAATGTGGCGAGGCAGTACGCCGGCAAAACACGTCTCCCGTGAATATCAAGTGTGTACTTCAGAGAGTGTTGGCGGTGACAGCGACTTGTCACCGAAACACTCCGCTGGAACGAGCTGCCAACGCCAATGCTTTCCGAAAAAGAAAGAAAAAATACAAAAATACATCTACATATAAACAAACACATCGTCTGTCGAGTTGAAAACCTCATATGTCCAAAACTGTTACTTTTCAGGATTCAAATTCAAAAACAGTAAAAGTAGCAGATCTGCAAGCTCGAAACGTGTCGCGAAGCGACGCATTTCGAGCTTGCAGATCTGCTGCTTTTTCTTTTTTCTGCCTATTTTATAGAATACAGTAGACTGACAGGAAATGGGGAGAGAGATGGGAAGTGACACGCAGCAAAGGTTGTCAGTAACGGGATTCGAACCTTAATTCGAGCATTAGCAGCCTAGGTGCCCGTACCACTACACCAGCGATCCGGGCAACGGATCTGCTACTTTTGATGCTTTTGTTATGATCAAGTAGGCGTTATTGACGAAAAAACACACAAAGTTAACATATGGAGAGATGAAGAGGTTTCTGCCCCGACGGTGGCGAAATGTCTCAGTTTAAGAGCAGTGGCAGCACCACCGGCAGGCATCAATACTTGATGAGGACCTTGCCTCACGTCACGCGGGGAGGAAGGAGGTTCAGCAGGGCCTATAATAGGATTAAAACTCGGTGCCCGCTGCTGCTGCTCGCATGGGAACCTCGGCTGACAACACAACGTGTCACAATCTACAGCGTGCTTAAAGGAAACCAAAACCTTTCAGACAAGACAGACAAGACAGCCAGGATGGATGATAAGGAACTGGAGCGGTGGGTCGAAGAGGATATCGTCATTGTCGGGCAGAAACCTTCTATCTCCATAATGAGGTTTCCACGCGACAGAGACGATATATAGGAATGAGAAAAGAAATCCTGCTTGATTTGTTGTGGTAGCTGTATACAGTAGCCTCGCAGTGAGGTACAGTACCATAGCCTTTAAGTACTGTATAACCAAGAGGCGGCTGGAAATGACAATGTTATCAAACTTTAATCAGAATTAATTATGCACCCCCTACTTTGTGCAGTGGGACTACAAGAATGGTGAATAATGCACAGCTCTTATAGCTGGTGTGAGGTGGTCTTCTTAGAAGACCCTACAGGGTGTACTGAGCCTCAGCCCAAGAGCTCGGGGGGGGGGGGGGGGGGAATTTCCGCTTTGTATTTCCTGTCAAAGGGCTTAGTCGTTCATGTCAATAACTATAAAGGAATATAGTTATTGACATAACTATATTCACCTTTTCACAAGTCTGCCTATGATTGCACCGGGGTCATACTATGTTCAAGTGAGACGTTCATTTGAGTCGGGTGGAAACAGGAAACCTCACAAAGCTGTTGTTAGGTTAAGTAGGTACGTATGTAGGTGATGCAGAATACATTTGGTCCCTCTAGTATGGAGAGTGGAGACATGGAGGTGGTTGTGCTCAGAACCAGAGAGAGAGAGAGAGAGAGAGAGAGAGAGAGAGAGAGAGAGAGAGAGAGAGAGAGAGAGAGAGAGAGAGAGAGAGAGAGAGAGAGAGAGAGAGAGAGAGAGAGAGAGATGCGTCACGTTTTGATCTCACCGCAAAGCGGGATGTTGCCTCCTGTAGTTCCAAACATTGGAACTTCCTCATTCCATTCTCACAATGGGAGTCTATGCTAGTGTCGTCACTCTCTTACTTATATCACGCTGGTTGTGCTGAGTGTACAGTGACACCCCTCCCTCCCTCCTTCTCTCCGTGTCCAGAGAGCTGACTACTACTGTACCAGTCCAGTGCTAATGAACACACAACAACACGTCTAACTGACACGCTAACGCCGCAGGCAGGGCCGTCATATGAGGCGACGCTGTGACAGGACCTCTGACGGACCACACACTCATCATGTTGCATGCACGTACACGTACACGTGCACGCACACATGCACATTTGTATTAATTTACTGGAATGGCAATTTTATGAATGCCATTTTTACAAATCGTTGTTTCATCGTACAATGGAAGTCAATGAGACACTAATTTTGGACTATTAATTTCAAATCAACTGCACAACGGAGCGATATATGTCACTAATTGGACTAGTTACACCATGACGATGTTAAAAAATTAGAGACCATCGGATATCAAATGATTGGCTTAGGAATGCGATAAAAGCCAAAAAATATCCATGAATACAAGGCTTCATGGGGTGTGTAATTGACAGAAAAGAAGATTTTTTTTGGGGTTAACTACTCCTTTAAGTACACAACCCATACCTCTATCAAAGTGTCCTATCACTTTCTCATGTTGGTCTACCATGCAGATTGGTCAAAATAACAGTAAATTACATTTTTTGAATTGCAGTTCCACAGACATTCTGAGGGCTAAATTACTGCAATTATACATTGTACGACTGCTTCAGAACGTTTCAGTATTCAACATTGGCTGTCTGTCGTATGCCATCATTATGATCAATCATTCGAACACCCACACAGGAATCTAATCTTTGCTCCATCTGTGTGGCATGGTTTCCATCACACACACACACACACGTTTGTATTACTATAGTTGTGAGGACATCAATATTTCAGGAAGCCGATTTTATGATTGATTTGGGATATTTTTTGACCGCAAGTCTAAAGCCGAAAAATAGCAGATCTACAAGCTCACAGATCGGCTATTTTCCGGTGTTTGACGTCGCCGCACAGCTAAGTATGAAATAGGGGGAAATCGACAACCCCCGACCCCTAAACCTGACATCTGAAAGTCTTATCCTAAACCTATACCTCAACCGGAATCTTAAACATCATAAACGTATCTCTAAAAAATATTTCAACCATAAAAAAAAACATTTTTCTCTAGGACTAGGAAAATGGTCCTCACAACGTCTATTCCTCAAATTCTACCATACTTGTGGGGACATTTGGTCCTCACAAGTGTAGTAATACAAACACACACACACACACACGCACATATTGTATGACAAGTAGAATTATGACTAAGGATCATAATAATGCAGCGGTCAGTAATGCAACGGGGCTTCAGCAGAGCAGTTAACACATGACATCAGGCTGAGCGATGATGTCCAAATAACGCCCAGAAGACAGAAGAACGTAACAGTATTATCGTCTCTGCAGTGTCGGGGTGGAAAACCTCTTATGTTCCAAAACATATGAGGATTACACTGTAGATTTCACTGGGTAACTTGGGCTGTGTTCAGCAACCTGCCTGCCTGCCAGTGGTGGATAGTAATCAAGTACATTTACTCAAGTACTATACTTAATTAATTTTGCAGGTACTTTTACTTGTTTTTGATACTATACTCCTAACTCCAATACATCTCAGAGGCAAATATTGTACTTTTTACCCCACAACAATTATTAGACATCTTTAGTTACCTGCTACTTTGCAGATTTAGATTATCAATAATTAATCAAAATATTAATACAAAAATCCACTTTTTTATAGCCGATCTAAATGCTCACAACATGACACATTGTAGACTGGCAATGTGTACAGTAAGTATAAACGGCTTGGTTAATGATCAATAATTATAATCCAATAATATAATATGATTCTGAATTGGGCATTCTGCATTTGACTTACAGGCCTTTGACTTGTAACAAAGTACGTTCCAAAAAAATCAGAGTAGTTTCTTCCACCACTGCTGCGTAAACAACGCATTTCCTTGCTATTGTTTGCTTTCACGCATCAGCCAGACAAAGCAGAGCTATCGTCTTGCGTCTGCAGCCAGCAGAGAGGTGAGGTGATACTGTACGCCATGTGGAAAGAACACCTCATCCTCCTTCTCTTCTCTTCTCTTCTCTTCCATGCTATCTGGTCTGTGCAGTGCACACACGCCTTTTGTGTGTCTGAGAGGTTCCTAAATAGCCGATGAACTGGCTGTGTGTGTGCTTACTACTAGGACACATCCTTTGTGCATGGCTCCTGAGACCAAACACCTCTAGCCGGGGATCATACGAATCTGCCAGTGCAAAAAAAAAATGGCCCTTGGCGATTTGGGTCTGGCACCACTCCATTGTGAATCCATTTCCTGATCCCGAAGTCTGGGGTGACCAATCAGGGCCCAGTATTCAAATATGGGAGACTGTAATTGGTAGTTAGTTGTAGGTCTAACCAATTGCGTCCAGAGCCATTGTTTTGATCCCGCCCCTTGGAAAAAAAACGTCCTCATAGAAGCACCAGACTATCCACGCAGTGATATAGTCTGGCTACGCAAGGCTAAAACACCTCCTCCTCGGACGGGTAGACCAGCGGTATATCCAACTTTTTTCTGGATCAGGGCCCACTTTGAGTGTTCGTGTTCGTGGCCCACCCATCTGACCACTTAACATGGCATGTTGTTGTGAATTTTAACGATCAATCCATCGATTGTGTTCCAACTTGGATCAATGGAACTAACGTAGTAAACTTTAAATTCCTAATTATCAATATCACAATGAAAACTCTTTTTTCAAGGTTTTAAAGAAAAATATACCAAGACATTATAAAAATATATTATTAGTAGTATATTAATGATCATAAAAACTGGATAAGAGTGACAGAGGGAGGGGCCAATGGGGGGACAGAGGGAGGGGCCGATAAGAGTTCAACTGCACGGTTTTGTGAAAGCACAGACCAAGGTGGCATAGTGTACAGTCGGTACATTCAATTCAATTGTATTACACTGCCAAATCACAACAACTTGTCTCAACACACTTTGCATGTTGAGCAGAGAAAGGACAAATGTCCCACGACCAACAGTTTGGCTTTGGCCAGTGTGGCGTTTGGGGAGGTGGAGGAGGAGTGGTAATACTGGTGCACAGACTGAGATTACGTTATTACCTTCCCTGTCTGCTCTGGCCTGCTGTCAGCCTCTGGACTGCAAACAGCTCTGTGGACGTCTGCATTTCTATAGCCCCCTTTATCCAAAGCACTTTTACAATGTTTCTTACATTTACCCATTCACGCACACACACACAGGCAAGCAGGTGTAATGTACAGCAGGTGCAATGCAAGCAGGTGCAATGCACAGCACCCACAGCCACAATACTAGAGGGAGTGTAAACAACGCTCTGGTGCCACCCACCCATAAAACAAATATGGGTATATTCACCTTCTACAGCACTGCCACCCAAGTGTGGAATGCCCTGACCCCATCCCTCAAAAAATATAGATCACTGGCTTCCTTTAAAACAGCCCTGAAAATGCACCTTTCAGAAGGCCAAAGGGGGAGGTAGCTATCACCTCTCCCTTAGCCATGCAACTCCCCCACCCTTTCTTTACCCCCACCCCCTTTCCCCCCCCCTAATCTGTACATATAGTGTTTTATATTTTGTGATGATATTGAATGTTTTGGTGCTATTTTATATGTTGATGAATTGAATACATAGGACCCCAATGGAAATAAGACCGCAAGGACGTTTTTGGTGTTATCCTTTTAGACAAAGTGTTTGACTGTACTCGTGTTGTTTCTAAATTTCTGTCTAATAAAATATTCAATAAATCAATCAAACCAACCTGCTCCATTAGGAGCAGTTAACCTGACCTGAGGCCGATTCTACAAATGTCTTCTAAATCAGTAACAGTAAAACAGTTTTCTGAAACACTTATATTGCTATAATATCAGTTGTTCTCAAACTTTGTCATGTCAAGGACCCCCAAAATTATATCTATCTGGGCCGCGGACCGACATCTCACAAATATTTAGTTGCAAAGATTTAAGTTACAAATGTTCCCTTAAAAAAAATTGTATATTCAAAGATTTGCACACATTTTCATGATTTAATAATAATTTAATAGCCAAAAGTATAAAATAACAGTTAAAGTGGTTAAAATCTAACCCTAACCCTAACCCTTAATGAGTTACAAGCCTCTCTTGACGTTGCGTCGGCTGCGCATACAGTATGAAGCCAAGTGGTTTCAGTAGTGTCTTGCTCAAGGACACTTGGACAAAAAGCGCAGCCTAGAGTGGAAAAGCAGGTTTCTAACCGGGAGGTTGAAGGTCTCAATCCCTGGGAATTACATCTTCCTCAGCAACTGCCACAAGGTACTTGTTGTAACCCCACAATGGCTCTATTGGCGCTCAGTGGCCCAACACAACAAAATAAAATCTCATGACTCAAAATGTTATGATTATGTTTCGGTATTGTCATGATTCTAAACTTGTTGCTGCTGTTCTACATACTGTACAGCCAGCCAGTTGAATACATCACAGATTCAGGCTTTGAACCTTTGATTTTATGACATTTTTAAGACCATTCGTGTCTATGGAAGATGCTTTTGAAAATCTACTCTATTGCTAGTTTGACCACTTCAAACACTCTTTAAACTTAAAATGACCAATAACCAAAAACAGCCGATCAACAGTACATGCTCGCAACACGTGTTGTGAGCTTGTAGATTGACTATTTGTTGATGCGCGACATGCTTTCATAGAAGGCGAGTCGACTGAGAACTTTAATACAGGAACACTAGAAGACAGTGTGTGCTTGTACTGTGCAGTTCCCAGCCATGTATGAATGTGGGCCAACGCTGCTGAGAAAGTATATATGCATGCTATAATTCAACTTCTCCCGGATATAGACGGGGAAAAAAGAAGGGGGGAAAAAATGGAGACACTGGAGACTCTCATACATTCCATTAGAAACTTTATAACTGCCGCTGTGTTAAAAATAACCAATTGGTTTCTTGGCCCGCAACAACACAAATATGCTTCCGTTGCTATACAAAGTCTTTGTGTGCCTTTCACAAGTCAGAAAGAAACACATATGGGAAATGGAATGGGAATTATTGTGGCGGCTTAGCATAATAGAATGTCACCTTATGTCTGAAGTGATGACAGGGTGTTTCCGAAAACACATTTACAAATCTCGTCGCTGGTCGAGTGGAAACCACATATATCCCAAAATGTGACTTTTCAGGATTCAAATTCAAAACCATCAAAAGTAGCAGATCTGCAAGCTCAAAACGCGTCGCTTCGCGCCGCGTTTCGAGCTTGCGGATCTGCTACTTTTGATGCTTTTGTGTGACGCTGTAGAACGATCAAGTTGGACGTTCATTTACGAGAAACACACGAAAAGTTAGATTATGGAAATAAGAGGTTTCTGTCCCGACAACAGCAAAATATGCAAGCGGCAACATAATGACATACATAACATAGTATTGCTCTTAAAATCCAAAGGGAGACTGGGCTCTTTGTGCTGCCCATGCACTGTATAACCCCCATTTTCACTTCAAATGTAACAACAGCAACGCTGAAATACCTGGAGGAGGTAGAGTAAGACCTGAGTGTTGTTCTGCATAGAATACATCACAAAACAGGATGGTTGTATACCACTTGCAATTCAAATAAGGGACAATATTTGTACTCAATTTGATGAATTGAGTACAAAGGACCCCAATGGAAACAAGCCATAGGCTTTCTTGGGTTTAAAATCCTCTTAGCAGACCTTGTATTGAATAAGACAAGTCTTTTAGCTTCCAAATAAGGGAAGATTCCTTATTTCAAGGGACGGTTAGCAACCCTAGAAGGACATCACGCCATTGCAGGTTTTCAGCATGATGACATTGATGTCACGGTGCATTTTCTCTCCGCTTCTTCAAAAGCGTGGCTCTGCAGGATGTTCGGTTCCATTTGTACGCTCTCTTGAGTTACAGACCCATAAGGGGTCCATTTGGATCCCTGATGGTGGTCCCCAGGACACCCGACAGTGTCTTGTAATCGGTCTTTGCTCGAGCGCATCTGCATAATTTGGCATCATGAACTCTCTGGCTGTTCGCTTTGAAAGGAGTTGGGCGAGCTAGCCTGGAGATATTGTGAGTTAGAATTCCTCTTGCACGGAGACTAATTAACATCAGCGCTGGAATCAAATATTCCAACAGCCAACTGATGGCCCAGATAGGAGTCCATTATTAGAAGCAGCATGCAGATCACCGACCGCCGAGGAACCAGAGCAATCTGGGAGAAAACTACTTACAGCACTTACTAGGCAGTAACTAGTTGCTAAGTAATATATTACTGCAACATTAATACTTTCCCCAGTAACTAGTAGTGTAACTAAAATTGCCAAAACTATAATAACATGACCTGAGGCCGATTCTACAAATGCCTTCTAAATCAGTTGTTCTCAATCTCAAGTTCTCAAGCTTGCAAATCTGCTATTTTTAAATAGCCAACGCAAAAATATAAAATGACACAGATGCTTTCCCGGTTTTAATGGGATATTACAATTATGTTTTTGAGTTACTAATGATCGCAATTTGTTTTCGACCATTGATTGATTGATTGATTAAATATTTTATATTGACACATGTTTACAAGTACAGCAGTTACAATGTGTTGAAAAATAAGGCAAACGGATGCGACACAAAAAAAGCCAAAGGCTTGTTTCCATTGCAAATAAGATAAGACTATATTTAAGCCTATAATTTATACTCCATAGCAGGAGAAAAATAACAAATCTACAAGCTATCACCACTTTGATATGATAACAAGTAATAAGTAATGAAACATTACTATTTACAGGATTAACAAGTAACTAGTGACCTATTATTCTTGTTGAGTAAATTGCCCAACATTGATAGCGCTGCAATCACCTGCAGAGAATAGCCTATTAAAAAGCAGGCTCAAACACAGTGGAGTATAATGACTTGCCTTACTAAAGGTGCAAAGTAATTCTGCTTTAGCGTCCGTCACCATGTCTGAGGCTGTGAATAGAGAAGCTTCTCTATAATGAATAGAGAAATTGTTCCTCTGCACAGAATGTACTGGATGGCTTTTCAAGGTCTTGGCTAAATTGCTCCAGAACTATAACTCTAATAGCCTTTATCACGACGCAAAGTGATTGGCCAACGTTTATGACCATTAGACCAGTGATTCTCAACCTAGTTCATTTCAAGGACCCCCCTGGTTTGGTTATGCATCAGGCCAGTGATGGAATAAGTACTACAATTGTTTTACTCAAGTAAAGTATAAATACCCTATTGCAAAATATAGTCTCACTTTGTTACAAGTAGAAGTTCGGTATTCAAAATGTACTTGAGTAAAAGTAATTTTTACAAAAAAAGAGTATCAAAATATACTTAAAGTACCAAAGGTAGAAAGTACTCCTTTTGCAGAAGGTCCCATTTCACATGTTTTCAAATGTATAAAATGTATACAAATCCTTTGAAAATAGCAGTTCTACAAGCTCACAATATAGTAATATACAGGTCTGAAGTGGTTTTCTAATAATGAAAATAGTAAAAAGTACAATATTTGCCTCTGGGATGTCGTGGGTGGAATAGAAGTAAAAGTATTGGATATTGGAAATACTAAAGTAAAAATAGTACAGTACTTGAGTAAACATACTTAGTTACTTTCCACCACTGACATCAGGCCCCATTTGGCCCCATTTGTTTGACCTCCAAACTGTAAAATCCTCAGAGTTCATTTAACTCTGAGAGTGTAGAAGTGGACTACACTCCAAATGCACCCTTGCATACAAAATGTACTGGCTTTCAAGGTCTTGGCTGAATTACACTATATCTATAACTCCAAATAGCCGTCACGATGTGAACTGATTGGCCAAATTTTACGACCATTAAGACAGCCCGGGTCCCTTAGGAGTGATGGAGAGCTCCCGAGGGGCCCTTTTTAAAAGCTCCATGTCTTCCAGGGGGAGGCGAACGTTCTCGCCTCCCTGTCTGCCAGCCAGTGAGTCAGCCCTACCTTCTATCTACCTTCCAGCCAAGCCCTTTGGATGTGATGTGATGGGGAAGGTGTGTAAGACAGAGAGGCTTAATCCATTAAGACCGGGAACGCATTTGTGTCATTTTAAGATTTATTTGGATATTCAAGAATAGCAGATATACAAGCTCATAGCAAGACACAGAGTGCCGTGCTATGAGCATGTTGATCCGCTATTTTTTTTAAATCTTGGCAATTTGCGCAAATCTGTGAATATATATATCTCTGCTGTCCAAAATGTTTATTTTTCAGGAAATTAGGAGGTTTTGTTAATCAATGATAAGAACAGCTAAATGGACCTCCACGCTAATGAGGTTGGAGGTCAAAAGGGGGTGGAGACTGGAGTCAGCAAAACCAGCTAACTCCACCCCCCTTTGTTGGAGTTAGCTGGTTTAGCAGAAAGTTTGAGGATCCAATGGAGTTAGCTGGTTTTGTCAGAAGCGCTTTTTACTTTTAATTGGTTCAATATTTTTTCTTATCAACACACAGACGTAAAGGGTGTTCAATAGCACTGATTTATGGAAAAGAATGTTGGTTTCTGCCGGACAGCAACGAATAAAGCGAACATTTATAACTTCAATATTTGCTTCTGGGGGTCCCTGGAACAAAATATTTTGAGATGGGGGTCCGCGGCCAAATATATATCATTGTGGGGGTCCTTGACATGGAAAAAGTTGGAGCACCACTGATATAGCAACATACTGTTAGGATTTACAAAACATTTTTTGATGTATTTGGCCCGCGGACCCCCAACTCAAAATGTTTTGTTCCAGGAACCCCCCACGAAGCAAAGATTCGAGTTAAAAATGTCCGCTTAAAAAAATATGTATTCAAAGATTTGCAAATGTTTTCACGTTTAAAAAAAAAAAAGCAGATCTACAAGCTCGTAGTGCAGCACTCTGTGCCACACTATGAGCTTGTAAATCTATACAAAATAATGGTTATAGCTCAAATCTAAAATGACACAGATGCGTTCCCGGATTGAATGGGTTAAGACACGCTAATGGCTAAATTGGCAGAGTTCCTCAACAACTGCGTGCACTCAGTATACTTGGTGCGAGTGCCCCCCCCCCCCGGCCGATACCTCAGCCCACCTCATCACCTCACAGTAGGGGGTTCTCTCCTGACTGGAGCTGGCAGCCAGCCGCCAGTGCGCTCGGATCATGATCAAAACGCTGCATCCACGGAGCCGAATCATAACCCAACAATAGAATATTACAAGGGGAGTTTTTTCTTTGATGCTGAAGTGCTAGCATGGATTAAAGCTTAAGCAAAACTCTCAAACGGAAACAAAAACTTTGAGTGGCCAAGACCCAAATGTGTGATTTTTGGAAATAATGAACACAATATGTAGAATGATGATGCCAGGTGAAGAAAATGTAGATCACTGGCTTCCTTTAAAACAGCCCTGAAAATGCACCTTTCAGGAAGCCAAAGGGGAGGTAGTTATCACTTCTCCCTTAGACAGGCGAAGACCCCCACCCCCCCCACCCTTTTCTACTCTGTACATATAGAGCACCGAAGTCTGACGTCATTTACGCATCCTACCTGGGTCACGTTTTTTCCCCCATTCTGAATCCCCATAGAAGTGTTTAATATTGCGTCAAATAAGAACTGTGTTCCAAAAATAAACAAATGATCCCGGCGGTTTGACTCTTATGGATATGAAGCATCAACTGACGGTGAGAAAACGCTAATGTTACTTCCACCAAATTAGTTACAATTTCGCCAGAAACAGACTGTATTTAATATGAGTGACTGACTATCATAAAAGATGCAGAGCCACCTCCCTGACAATATCGGCGAGACAGTTTGTTTATTTTTGAACCACAATTCTTATATGAGACGATTCGAAGATGACCCAATGTTATTCTCCATAGAGAAATTACTTCCGCGAGTGACCCAGTGGATGAACGAGTGACATCAGGACTTCTGTACTTGAGTGTTTTATATTGTGATGATATTGAATGTTTGGTGCTATTTTATATGTTGATGAATTCAATACCTAGGACCCCAATGGAAACAAGACTGCAAGGACATTTTCGGTGTTATGCTTTTAGACAAAGTGTTTGACTGTACTCGTGCTGTTTTCACATTTCTGTCTAATAAAATATTCAAAGGTACAGTACAGTAGTTCTCGGGGGGTGAGAGAGTCTAGTTATATACCCGGATAAGAGAGGAACTTGCTTGTGTGTGTGACAGGAACAAACTGTACCCAAAACAATAGTATACCAAGTCTGTGCCACCACCACCATGCCACCTTCTATGATCATTCAGATGGTCAGAACAAATAGTCTGGACTGAGTAACTACAACAGTGTCTCTTCCAGACATAGGACGCAGTGTTGATTTAGTCGACTAAAACTATGACGAAAAATGTTCATCGACTAAAAACGAAAGAAAAACGTGGAAAAAAAACTAAGCTACGATGATAAAACTTTAACTAAGTATATTGACAATGCTGACAGCAAATAAAAACTAGAGTAAAATGTCAGGGAGGGACTAGTTGAGAGGAGATCCAAACAAAGAAATTTTGTTTGTTTGCACTCGGGTGTTGGACTCTGAAAACAGAAGATCTACAAGCTCACAACGCATCACACTTTGCGAGCTTGTAGATCGGCTATTTTCAGCATGCAACCAAGTGTATAATCAGCCATTACGACGCCATCAAGGCACCGCCAACATACATTTTAGTCGACTAAATCAACTGTAGATTTAGTCGACACTCGACAATAATCTTATGATGTTTAGTCAACTAAAACTAGACAAAAACTAAAACATTTCAGATGACTAAAATATGACTAAAACTAAATGGAATTTCTTTCAAAAGACTATGACGAAAACTAAATCAAAATTTGCTGTCCAAATCAACACTGATAGGAAGTCACAGAAGAGAAGGACATTTTTGTTGTTGTCGTCGTCGTTGTGTGGAGTGGGGAAGCTAGTCTACATCTTGTAAGCTGACCTTAATTCTATCAAGCCCCCATGTTGTGCCGTGTGTAGCAGTTGTAAGTGCATTAAAGCTGGCTGGATCCAGCAGCAGCAGCCCACCACTATACGGCATAAACTGCTTCTGTCGAGCCGTAATTGGATATTCAAACCCTGGACTCATTAGTAGGAAATACCAGTCAAGTAAACACGGTTATTGTTGTGGCCTCTTCATATTGCAATCACAATTGCAAAGCCATTAGAAACCGCCTCGGTTACAATTCTGATAATTATATATGTATTATATTTGTTTCTTTTCCGGCCTCCATTATTATAAGCACGAATAACGCAAATGATAAATGGCTCGCCCACTCTGAGTGCTTTTGCAGAGGAGGGTCAGATCGTAGTGTACAGTCCTCGTAGTGAAGTGATCTCATGGTTGAGGTTCTGACCTCTCGTTTCCAGAAAACCGGCGCTCATAACTGAAGCCACTGCATTCATTTGAATGCAGGGCACAGCCTATATCCCATTGAAACCAGGAACGCATCTGTGTCATTTTAGATTTGAGCTATAACCATTATTCTATACTTTGGCTATTCTTTGGCACTCGGTGCCACGCTATGAGCTTGTATATCTGCTATTTTTGAATAGCCAAAGTATAAAATAATGGTTATGGCTAAAAATCTACAATGACACAGGTGCATTCCCGGATTGAACGGGATATAAATACATATACAGTACTGTATGCAACACATACCATTTATATAGAATAATACACAGGGGGCGTGCACTCTGCGTGGATGCAACGCTTTAACCGTACATGGTGTAGGCGTTATGTACGGTTACTGTAGCAGAGGGAAGGAAAATAAATCGCACAGCTGATATAAACTGATGGCTCTTATGAAGATAGGCTTCACCTCAAACTACTTCCCGTATTTTGCTACAACAGGGTCACTGTGATTGGACGCTCAACCAGCATACAGGGGACTCACTCTTTGCCTCTCGGTGAAGACTGACCACATGAACGCTAGCATCCCTATAGGCATGTAATAATAGGCGAAAATAGACAAACGTTTGGTGAAAAGAAGCGAACAGTCAGTGAAAAATAACAGCAACCGTTGTGGGCTTGTCGATTGGCTAACAAAGTACAGTATATACCAGGGGTATAGGAAACCTTAGGCACGGGTGCAAACATTGGCACAGGTGAGGGTGATCACTGGCACAAGTGTGAGAGAGAGATTTTTTCTTTTAAAATCAAGTTAAAGTTAAATTAAATCCCCTCACATCTGTATGCAAATTCCATTCTGCACATAATTCTACATTCATACAAACTCCTATAACTCTGACTGGGGAGGGAGTCTGGGAGATGGGTGGGTTATTGATCTGAATCTAATGATCATGATATCCTGAAGTGAAATAAAATAAAGGTTGTAAATATGCATATGGACAATCAAAATATGTTGTAAATATATTTTGATGTGGTGTCATAATTAAACATAATGTTGATTTGGCACACTGACAATCAAGAAAGAAACTGGTTTAGCCAACATACAGCAGAGAAGACTCTGACTGCACTGCTGATATTTGGCCATGTCTTCTGTCAACACTCATCTCCTTCCCTCTCCAGACTACACCACTTATCCACACTCCTCTTTCCTCACACCCTTCCATCTCTCCCTTTAACACACACACACACACACACACACACACACACACAAGGCGTTGACACACACATGGGGAAAGTGGTGTGTGTTGTTCCCACTCTGTGTCCCTGTGGGGTGGTCCTCTCCTCTCCAGAAGCCCACCAGCAGTGATAAGGTACTGTACCACCAATGTGACGCAGCAGCACAGCCTGACTGCCTTCACAACACACAGTAAAACACCTAGAATCCATTAAACACCTTTACACCCAGCATCCATCCATTTCACCACAAAACAAGGGACATGCTATCTGTGTCAGCAAGGAAGGGGATGGGCAGAGGGAGTGTGTGCGTGTGCATGTGTGTGTGTGTGTGTGTGTGTGTGTGTGTGTGTGTGTGTGTGTGTGTGTGTGTGTGTGTGTGTGTGTGTGTGTGTGTGTGTGTGTGTGTGTGTGTGTGTTTTGTATTACTATATTTATGAGGGCCTTTCTGAAATAATTCCTGGTCCTCGCGAGAAACACATGGGTGATTATGGTTAAACATTTATAATTCTTTTACATTCAGGTTTTAATGTAATCTTAGTTGTGCATCGCTGTCGCGCACACCCAAAACAGTCGATCTACAAGCTCACAACAACTACGTCATAGCTGTGCCACACATTGTGGTGTGAGCTTGTAGATCGGCTAATTTTGGGGGCGAGACAGACAAGCGGCACACGATTGAACTCAGGCTTTAGCGGTGCTGTCATTCATGGCTTCATACTGTATGCGCCGCCGACGCAACGTCAAGAGAGGCTTGTTTTGGAAAAAGTGCGGATGAGACCGTTAAGGAGTTATACGGACACAACAAGCTCCCGCCCCCTTTTTCTTCTTCTTCTTCTAATGCTGCTCCTCCTCCCGAGTACCACTTCCTCCCTCTCTGCCCTCCTGGGACCCCCTCGTCACATCCTCTCTCCGTCTTCACGCAGCGCGCCGCCTTCTGAGCTTGCAGATCGGGGCTATTTTTAGCGCACGACACATTGGCACGCGAAGTGCCAGCCAAGTAAGTATAGATCTAGTATTAGTCAGGTGGGCCGGCCTACAGTATGTCCACCTATAGCATGGGTGCTCGCCAACCCCCCCCCCCCCCCCCCCCCCCAACACACACACACACACACACACACACACACATCAAAGAAACACGCATACAATCTTATACTCATACTATGCCAACATGTCGTGCCAGTGTGCCAATGTGTTTCAGTGCTTTAGTGCACGTTGCAACAACGGCAGGGTATATATAATGTACGGCACTGCATGTGTACAGGATGCTGCTACAGTATGTGTTTTTTGGTGAGTATATATACCGTTCAATCTCCACGACATGCATTACTCCACTCGCACTGTCAGTCTCTCACTCTCACACACACACACACACACACACACACACTCACGCGCCGCACACTAGAGACAAGGGGGATATACACACACATGCACCGATATACTGGGAGCGCGGCGGTAGGGGGGGTGGGACGGGGGGGTGACAGTGAACGAGGGAGACATGACTAAACGAGCGCTAATCTCAGTCACTCTTCTCTTACCTTACTGCAGAAGAACAGCTCACCTAGATGCCTCAGAAGAGAAGACTAGCACCACAATACTCTATCCCTGCAAACCGGCTCAAAACATCTCCCCGCGCTAGCTCTCTGTCTCTCTCTCTCTCTCTCTCTCTCTCTCTCTCTCTCTCTCTCTCACTCTCTCTCTCTAGCTCTCTCTCTCTAGCTCTCTCTCTCTCTCTCTCTCTCTCTAGCTGCCCTAGCAGGCTGGCAGCGAGGATGAGATTGTACTATGAGCAGAAGGGGGGTGAAACCTGAGGGGGGGAAGGAGAGGAAATATCAGGAGGCTGTGTGTCGCAATCCTTTCTGGCACAGTGAGCATTGTGTTCGGTGTGTGTGTGTGTGTGTGTGTGTGTGTGTGTGGGGGGGGGGGGGGGGGCATTATAAACGGGGTGTGACGCAGCAGACGGAAGGTAAAGGAATCTCCTTTTTTGTGTGTTTGCGTTGCGTTGCATGGTGCTCCTGTTTCACAGAGAATGGTACGGTCCGAGAGGAGTTTGAGGAAGCAGGTTGTGGCATCATCACCAGCCGAGGCTGCAGCAGCATTCAGCAGCAACACAGGCTAAAGCTAGCGGAGGGCTGTGGATGGTGCAGTCTCTGTGACTGTGTGTGTGTGTGTGTGTGTGTGTGTGTGTGTGTGTGTGTGTGTGTGTGTGTGTGTGTGTGTGTGTGTGTGTGTGTGTGTGTGTGTGTGTGTGTGTGTGTGCGCGTGTGCGGAAAAAGTACTGACATTTTTTACGTAAGTAAAAGTGTCAATACCACAATGTGGAATTACTCTGTTACAAGTAAAAGTCTGGTGTTCAAAATGTACTTGAGTAAGAGTACAAAAGTGTTGGTATACAGTTTTCAAATAATTGTAGTGGAGTAAAAGTATAATATTTGCCTCTGAGATGTAGTGGACTAGAAAATGAAAATGAAAATTGGACATACTCCAGTCAAGTGAAAATACCTCAAAATTGCACTTACTTTTTTTTATATTGTTGTATACTGGCTGCCATTGTGCCAAAGGCAAATTTCCATTTGATGATTAATGGACAATAAAGTCCACACACAGATGCTTTCGTGGTTTTAATGGGTTAAAACAGCATCAAAATCTATTTAACTACTTTAACCCATCGGCTGATTGAAAATAGAGGATCTTATTTTCCAGCACCAAATACATATTCCACGGCCAAATACATATTCATTTGGGGGTCCTTGACATGGACAAGTTTGAGAAGCACAGTTTGGAGAACAGCATCACAGCACTGGAGAAACCTGGGCTCCAGGCCATAGTAGCCCTGCTAGGATGAGTAGCACCACCACCACCACCTCCACAGGGGATGGAAGTCACTTCTAATGTGCCAGGTTGTTCAACACCAAAGGCTCTGTTCCACCGCATGGTACGGTACCAGCTCCAAAGCAAACTGAAATATACGCAACGACATCCACAATGGGTGCTGAGGCCCAAAAAAAAGGCTAAGTATTGAGAAAAGTACTGCCCGTGCTCCAGCTATACGTGGAAAAGAACCAATTTATTTGCAAAACATGACAACGTTTCGACCCTCTTCTAGGGATCTTCAAGTAAAAAATTGCCCAGAAGGCAGCGTGTCGTGGGTTGGAGTCCCGATCCCTACGGCCTTTGCTGCGTGTCACTCCCGATCTCTCTCTCTATTTCCTGTTAGCCTACTGTCCTATCAATATTAAAGGCATAAAAAGACCAAAAATAAATCTTTTTATGGACTTAAATGGACCAGAAGAAGATCCCTAGAGGGTGGAAACGTTTTCGTGTTTTGCAAATAAAGTGGTTCTTTTTCCAAGTAGCTGGAGAGGGTGGACTCACTGTCCACCCTCTCCAGCTACTTTCTCACTGTGACGTTTCTCAGTCTCACTGTTATGTGTGCCAGCTCCACTCAACACAACTCAACTGGCTTCAGGTAGCAGTTACTGCAGTACCCCCCCCCCCCCCCCCCCCCCACCTCCATAGACAGTAAGCTGGTCGCCATAGCGACGTCCGTCCAACCTTAAGTCGTAAGTCGATACTTTAGCCTTAAGTCCATCAGCTCTGTTGACAGGTTCCATTTACAGTACCCATGTTGTTGTTTTTTGTTATCTGTAGCGGTCCAGTACGTTCAAGGGCGCAGAGGCCATTTTTGAATGGGGGAGGGTAACTTGACCACCCCCCCTGCCACCGCACACCGTATTCCGTCTGCGTCTTTGGACAATGTCCGCTCACATTAGTTGTGTTCCGTGAGTGGATAACCTTTGTCACCCAATATATTTATCACACCGAAATGTTCATCTTCATGTACAAATGTAATGAAATGAAATGAAATGTACTTTATATTAACATGATCGCTTGCATTACCAACAAAAAGACGCCGCAGTGCCATCAAAAAGACGTAGTTTTGTTTAGTTTTTTTGCTGAATTTGCCATGCATCGGCGGCAACGCTTGTCCAAACTCCACACAAACTATTTTGCTTTATAAAATTACACACACCTGCGATGCGCACCATAATTAAGGCCCTTCTTTGCAGCAGGTGTTGGTAATTTAAAAAAAGCAGCTTCTGACAGGCTCACAGGCAGAAGGAACATAATGTATGCATGAACCATTCAAGTGGCAGAATGACATGTGGTTAACACATTCACTGCCGGGAAATAACTCATTAATTAATCCACCACTTACTAATCTTTCGAGACCCCCAGACATTCTTTTTCAATAAAGATGTAAAATTGTAACCCCGATCTTCTGTTCATTAGTTATCAGCAGTGGTGGAAGAAGTACTCAGATATTTTACTTAAGTAAAAGTAGCAATACCACAATATAAAAATTACTCTGTTACAAGTAAAAAGCCTGTGTTC
This sequence comes from Gymnoscopelus microlampas, assembly GCF_963454915.1. Classification (NCBI taxonomy): domain Eukaryota; kingdom Metazoa; phylum Chordata; class Actinopteri; order Myctophiformes; family Myctophidae; genus Gymnoscopelus; species Gymnoscopelus microlampas. The sequence continues at coordinate 42,946,748 of NC_139940.1, read as the reverse complement.
AAAATGTTACTTGAGTAAATGTAACATATGTATAAAATAGGGCTAAAATGGTTTGTGTATGTTTCATAATATCATAATTTCTATCTGAAAAGTAACTAGTAACTAAAGTTGTCAAATAATTGTAGTGGAGTAAAAGTACAATATTTCCCTCTGAGATGAAGTGGAGTAGTAGTAAAAGTATTGGAAATTGGAAATACTCAAGTAAAGTACAAATATCTCAGATAAATGTTTTTTTATAAATCTGATAACACTAGTCCGGACGGGCTGGATTATTTTTTAAGATCACATGATTTCCGGGTGTATTCTTCTTCAGGAGTAGGATGACTCACAGGTTGCGGAAGAGCGCCCTCTATCGTAATCACTGAAAACACCACATTACGTCTATAGATGTCAATGGCAGTCAATGTGTTTGTGTTAATAACTGCTGATGTTGTCCCGGGTCCCTATGGAACTTTTTAATTTTAAGGACCCCCCCAGTCTGATATGTACTAGGCCACGGACCCCCATTTGAAACACAAATATTTTTGGAAAAGTCAATGGGAAAAATGCATCGAGTATTTACTTCCGGCACCAGGAAGTGGCGGAACTGCGACACTCTATTGAGTTACCGCCCTGTAAGGGTCCATTTGGTTCCTGACTATCAATCATTTAGATCAGTGGTTTTCAAGGACCCCCAAATTGACACTTATTTGCCCACGGACCCCCGTTTGAAAAGATATGCCAGGGACCCCCATAATAGAAGATTTTTTTACGGCTCTAGCAGTGATTCTCAAACATTTGAATTTCAAGGACCCCCAGTTTGACATGCATTAGTCTACGGACCCCCATTTAATGCCATTTCTATCTCTGGGACCCCAATTTATATTGTAAAATCAATGTTAATTTAACTCTGAGAGTGTACAAATGGAACCAAATGGACCCGTTAGGGTCCATTTGGTTCCATTTGTATACTCTCTGAGTTACAGACACATACTAAGACCCTATGATAAGGGTCCATTTGGTTCCTAAATATCCATCATTTAGCTGAGGACCCCCTGGAACCCCCTCAAGGACCACTGGTGGTCCCTGGACCACCGGTTGAGCACCACTGATTTAGATGGGGACACCTCTGGGGGGGTCCCCGGGCCCTACTTTGAGAACCACTGACCTATACAGTCAACGCAGGGACCGCTCGTTATTTGTGTATGCACAATGGGAATGACAAAAATGGTGGCTATAGTATAATATTATATTGGTCGTAAGTTTGATCCCCTTTTTGCTGACTTGCCTCCAAAACTTGGACGGAGGTTCTTGGCGTGGAAGGAGAAAGCCATTATACAGCCATCTTAGCCCCCTCTGTGTGGAATAGCCTACGGAAAGTCGTGAAACTTAATGAGCTGCTTCCCGCTCACTGCGGCCGATGCATCTGTTGGAACAGGGGTTTTTAAATGTGAATCTCAGTACTTTGAATAAGCTGTTGTATTGTTCATAATATATGGTGTGGCTTTGTGATTTACATTCCCATTGTACTTTACCAGTGGTGGAAGAAGTAGCCTACTCAGATATTTTACTTAAGTAAGAGTAGCAATACCACGGTGAAGAAAATATTCTGTCAAGTACTTGAGTAAATGTACTTAGTTACTTTACACCATTGTACTTGTACTAATTGTAAACTGTGACTTGTAATTCTAGGCTGTTAACTACTTGGACTGTTCACAAGGATTTCTGATGGGGGGAATGAGTTCAACACACACGCACGCACGCACGCACGCACACACGCACACACGCACGCACGCACGCACGCACACACACACACAAACCCTCCGTGAAATGTCACCCATTCAATCCAGGGAACTGTATATGTCATTTTAAGATTTATTTGGCTATTCAAAAATAGCAGATATACAAGCTCATTGCGCGCCGAGTGCCACGCAATGAGCTTGTGGATCTGCCATTTCTTTTTTTAATTGGGAAAATGTGTGAAAATCTATAAATATATATAATTCTAATGCGAACATTTGTAACTCAAATCTTTGCTTTTGGGGATTTTACAGATGTCTTCTAAATCCTAATAGTTTGTTTTTTTTAAACTTACTTATCAGTGGTTCTCAAACTTTTTTCATGTCAAGGACCACCCTCAAAAATGTATATATAACATTCAAAGATTTGTTTACATTTTCACAATTTTTCAAAAAAATAGCAGATCTACAAGAGCCAAATAAATCTTAAAGGCACAGATCCGTCCCCGGATTGAATGGGTTAAAGAGAAAGTGAACACTGTGAAAACTCAAAATGGACTGGAGTTTTGCAGCGATTTGTGAATTGTAGTAGTTGGATGAGTATTATGTGTCTCTCAGGTAAACACCCACACGGCTGTCATAGAGGAGGAGGAAGGCATCAACAGCCAGCGGATCGAACAGCAAAGTCACGACTGTCTGCCTGTCACACACCGCACACAATACCAATGGCAGTGTGACACATCTCCTTTTGTTCCCCGTCTCCATCTGTGTCCCAGTCTGCTCTTTCTGCCTTCACTTCCTCTCTCTACTCTCTTTGTCTGCTTTCTGTCCCCCAGTATCAACAACTAAAAAGCAGTGGTGTAAAGCATCTAAATACATTTACTCAAGTACTGTACTTAAGTATTTTGAGGTATTTTTACTTTACTGGAGTATTTTCAATTTTCAGTACTTTTACTTTTACTCCACTACATCTCAGAGGCAAATAGTGTACTATTACTCCACTACAATTATTTGAAAACTTTAGTTACTAGTTACTTCTAGATTTTGATTAATATTACAAAACATACGTTAACCACTTCAACCCAGCTTGTAGATCTGCCATTTTCAAACATGTTAGTACTTTTACTTCTGATACTTTAAGTACATTTTGATACCAATACTTTTGTACTTTTACTTGAGTCAATTTTACTTTAGGCTAAAGTACACCCTGCGTGCTGTATGTCACTGATCACATGACCTCAATCAATTCTCCAGTTCTAGGCAACATAGACGGGGAAGGGGGGGGGACTTTGTTCTTATTTCCACACAACAGTTTTAAGGTGTATTAAAGACATAGCTCAATGTTGAAAATGAGTGGTATTCCCCTTTAAGTAAAACACTTTGAGCACTTTTTCCACCACTGCTGCTTTCTGTCCTCCAGTATCAACAACTAAAAAGGTGGAGAAGTAAGAAGTGTTCTGTTTTTTTATGCACCACATGGAACAACCTCCCAGAAAACAGCAGGTTTGCTGCAACTCTTAGTAGTTTTGAATCAAAGCTAAAACAAAAAAAAAACTTCTGTTTGCAGCTGCCTTTTAAAAAAAGTTTTAATCAAGCACTATTTTCTGTTTTAAGTTTTACTTATTTCTTATCTTCATTGGATTCAAAGGTCTTTTTTTATGGCGTGTTTGTTTGGCTCTGTGTCTTAATGTTTCATGTAAAGCACTTTGAATTGATTTGTTGTTGAAAATGTGCTTTCACTAATATAAACTTGCCTTGCCTTCCTGTCTTTATCTCTCGTCTCGTCTGACTGATTTCTTTTTAGTTTTTCTGTCTCCCTCCGTATCGCCACAAGCTGATTTATTAACGACGTAGTTAGGGGCTGCTACTATGGATTATGTTCTTAGTAATTACTCTATCGATTACTTTTTTTGATTAATGGAATTATCGAGAAGCACGTATATACGTACTTTTTATAATCAATACATCGATTAAAGAGATAGTTCACACAAAATTACCTTTTTTCTATCGATTAGTCACCCCATGGAGACTTGAATTCATGGATATGTTTTTGTCGCATTTCTAAGCCAATAATGTGATGACCGGCAGCGGTTCCGGTAGGAGACACAAAGAGTCTCAGTCATCAAATTATTGGTTCAGGAATGCCACCAAAAAATATCCATCAATTCAAGTCTCCATGGGGTGACTATTGATAGAAAAAAAGTTATGTTTTGGGTGAACTATCCCTTTAACCACTTAAGCATTATTCTATACTTTGTCGCACAACGGTGTAGTACAATAATAACGAAAATAACAGATATACAAGCTCACAATGCCTCACAATGTGGCGTGTTGCCAGCATGTAGATCTGAAATGTGTTACCGTTTCTGAACATGCCCAAAATAGGTATCGATTAATTATCAATTATTGCTGTATCCCTACCTTGCCTTCCTGTCTTTCTCTATCTGTTCGTCTGATTGACTGATTTATTTTTGTGTTTTCCCACTCTGTGTCGCCGCAAGCTGTTCAACGACACGGTACAGCTGAAGTCGACGTCGCTGTCTCTCTATCTCTCTCTCTTTCAGACTTGACCTTGACTAGCGGGCTGACAGCCAAAGACACCAGACTATGATGTGTCTGTCAGTGTGCCTTTTTTTTTTTTGGGGGGGGGGGGGGGGGGGGGGGGGAGGTCTTTCCCCCATGAAACACCGGAGGCAGGAAGAGTGTGAAATCCACCGTAAGGATGGTGTGGTGGATTCCCTTTGAAGCCACAGAATGTGCCGGATTGTAAGCGCTGCATTCATAGCATACCCCAGCAATCGTTTAAGAGACAAACCATCATCGATGGAGAGGATCATTTGCATCTTAATGGGATGTACACACTGACCCTGACTGAGTGGCATCATCACGTTACACACACACACACACACACACACTTGTGCACACGCGCACACACACACACACACACACACACACACACACACACACACACACAGAGTGGTCTAAAACGTGCTGACCCGTGGGTGTTGAATGGTGAAAAAAGCCAGTGGGTCCATACATTATTCAGTGTTGCACACAACACCACTCTCTGCTTTCCCCGTGTCGGAAACTGACAAAAATGGCGCGCGCACACACACACACGCATACACACCGGAGGGGGCAGCAGGGGATAAGATAGCGCCAAGTCCTGACAGATCACAAAGGCCAGCGGGGGCGAGGGACAACTTCCTTTCCATGTGTGGAGAGAGAGAGAGAGAGAGAGAGAGAGAGAGAGAGAGAGAGAGAGAGAGAGAGAGAGAGAGAGAGAGAGAGAGAGGAGAGAGAGAGAGTGAGAGAGAGAGAGAGAGAGAGAGAGAGAGAGAGAGAGAGAGAGAGAGAGAGAGAGAGAGAGAGAGAGAGAGAGAGAGAGAGAGAGAGGACAGAGAGTGAGAGCGAGAGAGGGAGAGAGAGAATAGACACAGGGGTCTGATTTTTCTTTCTTTTCACAGGAAGGCATGCTGAGGTTGTAGCCTCTGGACTGACCTTTCCTTCCCTGTCATCCCCGATTCTGCACCCCAGGGGACCAGACACTGCCTGGTGCCACCCCCTCCTCCCAACCAACTAACCACCCACCCACATATGCACACACACACAGGTCAACACAAAACTGGATCATCGTTGGACCTTAGCAGCAAATGGCTTGTGCCCTCCACTCCAATCGTACAATTTATAATTTAGGTATTTAGCAGACACTCTTATCCAGAGCGACTAACAACTAGAATTTTTGCAATTCTGGGAAATTGCAAAAATTCGCACTTAAAAAAAATAAGTGTGGTTGCGCCGGTGGCAGTCGCGGGTCGCGGCCGCCGGGATGCGAGGAATACGTCGGGAGGAATACCGTCGCGCGACGTGTGATTCGAATTCGGTGCCGATTAGATCCTGCGTTCGTGCCGTTTTGATTTTAGGAAATAGGCCCCTCCCACTAAAGAAACAGGCCCCTCCCATAAATGTAACGGCCCAATTATATAGTCACGTCACTCGTGAGATCACTTGTATTTCATTTTGGGAGGATTGATCCCCCAACAATCATGTTTTTGCATCAAACGGTTACATTTTGTGCATTATGGATCAAAGTGAAAATGCTTTGGGGGATTCGTTGAGTAAAACCACCCTTGTCATGTGATTCTAATTTGGGATTGACTGGACGTTTCGTTTGTGATTTTGGGCATTTTTTGTAAAACAGGCCCCTCCCACTAACTTTGGAAGGCAATTACGGACGAACGGTAAGGACTATCAAAATGCTGTTTGCATTATGTTTATCGCGAGGGTCCAGAGATTATGTGTAATGATTTTTGTGAAATTTGGACAAAATATGTGGGAGGAGGAGCTAAAAGTGTGTTTTGAAGAAAATTCTAAATGGCGGAAAATCTATCCAGACGCAAATGGGCGTGGCCAGTATGGTGAGATGCGTCATGACCCAAGGAATCCAGGGGAAACGTTTTTTTTTATTCTACGACCTACGGTTCAAGAGTTAAAGGTCAAAATGTAAAGGGCGTTATTAAAAAAAGTTTTTTTTTTTAAGGGTTTTTCCTAATTAGCGTATTTGGGGAAACGGCTGTATCTTGCTTTCCTTTTTTTCCTTGGATTTTTGGCGAGCTATTTTCAACAGCCTTTAACAAGCGAACGGGGGGTCGCGATGACATTTTTTTTTGCGGAAGCACAGTGATAGCAACGATCAGGGGATCCATCATACTGGAGATAAATATTCTGTGACTAGTTGAAAAGGTAAGTAAAACGAAAAATCGCTGGCAGTGGGTGATTTATTTATTCATATCTGGCAGTGAAAGAGTTAACCTAGCATCGGTTTAAACCATAGACTGTAAAACAAATATGTACGATGGGCACTGTCACGTGACCCATTGGTTTCTACAGACCCGTTTTGAAGCCACTTTTTTGGCGAATTCAAATCCGCCATCTTGGAACTTCTGGTCCGGAAAATAAACCAGAAACGAGGGCAGGTCTTCACTCGGTAGATCCAGTAGAAGACCTAGAAGCATACGCTACTTTATCCTGCATTTTGAAATGAATGGCACCTTAATTTACTAAACTCGTATCATGATAATTGAAAAAATACTGCGAAAACAGTATTCATGAAAATGTTTAATAAGGTAATAACGTCAAGTGTAATGTCCGGCCAAAACCTTGTTCACTTGAATTGAGTATAAATGCTTCAGCAGCCTACAGGAGGTGATATAGAGACATCTGCTGGGTCATTCATGGGTACTGCACCCTTAAGAGATTCACTTCCTGGGCTTCAGATCCGGCAGAGCTTTCCTTGCCGTCTGGTCTTAACTCTAAATGACATTCAATCGCTACATTGACACTATAGGATGCATCTGTATACGACACAATACAGTACAATATCTTTTGGTCAGTCGCTAGCATCAATTCAAAGAGATTGGCATTAGCACCAATCAACCCAAAACGTGTGAGATAATTCACTCCGGCAGTAAGGCTGCCTGTGACTACATTACTTGATTTATTTCCCCATCCTAAGCCCCCCCCCCCCTCTCTCTCTTTCATAATGTTTCATTTTCTCAAGATTCTCCCTCCATTTTCCCTTTTCTCATCTGCCTCCATTTTCTCCCTCTGAGTAACACATCCTTTTGTTTTCAACGGCTGGCAGAGGGGGGGCCTGTGATCCCCTCGTACAAGGACAGACAGACAGACAGACAGACAGACAGACTACAGCGCCGGGTGCCTGTCTCACACTCGCATCAATCAGCCAACCCCTCCCGTCAGCTGCAGAACTAACACCACTGAACTAGACAGAGACACAAAGCATTGAAATGTCAACACGGTACCTGTGGGACAAATCAACCCACACCAGCAGAAGAAGACACAATGTTGAGCTAATTATGAAGAAACCAGCAGCGGTCAATCTGGACATCAAATATTTAGGCGTTGGCCACGGCTGCTACTTTGGTCAGAGCCGCAGTGTTAAATAGCTCTATATATATTCTGACAGAAATTGCTATAGATAAGAATGTCTGCTCAGTAACTTCAGGTCTTTCCAGCTCTTTGGTAAAACGAAAATGAATTTTAAGGTTGGGAATAAGATAGCTCATACAGGAGAGAGAACTCAGGACAGGAAGTGAAATTGCAAGTGATGATACTAAAAAAGTGAGCAGACAAAATTGGAACTGGAACACTATAAAAATGTAAGCTGATAAATGAAATTGGCATCCCACCTGAAAATCTATTTTATATAGAGCTTTAACTTTTTTAACCAAAAAAATATGACTTTACACTACCTTTAATCAAGTTTGTTTTTTTGACGGTTTACCAGTGACGCTGGACTCCTGCTACAGACGTCAGCGGCACTCATCATGTCCCCACAGACGCACCACCGTGATCTTTTAGGCTGTGATGACAAACCCCCCCGAGTCTCATTAAGAGACTCCTGATGGAAACCAACCAAACGCTGTCTGAACTGAAGACCAGTTAAACAGCATGTCTCTCGTGTTTCTCCCTGCCGATCGCGTTCGCATTCAAGTTGACGAGTCAATTTGGCTCATATGACAATTAAAGCCTCCTACCCCCCACACCGCCAAAAACAAAAGCACAGCCGTGTCGCTGAGGCAGTGGCGGAATACTTCTCACCCTTGCTCAGATTTTTTTTTCTTTTACTTAAGTAAAAGTAGCAATAACACAATATAAAAATACTCAAGTACAAGTAAAAGGTCTGTGTTCAAATTTTGCTTTGAGTAAAAGTACAAAAGTATTGGCATCAATATATACATACAGTACCAAAGTAAAAGTACTAAAACCTTTCAAAATGTGTCAAATAGCCGATCTACAAGCTCACATCAACAACCACACCACATCGGTGGGTGACACTTCATGAGCTTGTAGATCAGCTATTTACTCTTTACTGCACAAATAATTAAGTACAGTATAAAATAGCGCTCAACTGGTTAACCCTGGCATGTTTGGTATTATTAATCTAAATCTGATAAGTAATTAGTATCTAAAGTTCGTTCAACAATTGTAGTCCAGTAAAAAGTACAACATTTGCCTCTGAGATGTAGTGGAGTAGAATGTTTAAGTATCAAAACATGTATATACTGAAGTAAATGCGCCTCAACATTGGACTTAAGTACAGTACTTGAGTAAATGTACTTATTTTTCGGCACTACACTGGGGACCACAGGGTTTTTGGTAAAGCAAAGGCTTTCAGATGAAAATAGACCTCCATCAGCTCACATAATGGCTTTCATTCATCATTTAGGAACGTGTGATCAAGAGAGAGAGAGAAAGAGAGAGAGAGAGAGATCCCATCACCCTAACCCCAAATAACCCACAAAACAATCTAATAATAAACATCACTGACCTCCTGAACACTCACTGCGCACATCAACGTAATTTAAAATAAAATATCTAAAAGCATAACATTATGTATAGCCATAATAACACAAGATAGGGGATTAGGATTATATAGCACTATAGTATCCATTATCTTCTTTTGCTGTTATTCTATCAATGATGAATAATACATAGAACCACAATGGAATGGAATTAACGAATCAGGACAAAGAAGTTGTATTGATATTTCATAATCAACTAAATTGATTAACCACTTAAACCCTATATTTTACACTTTGGTGTCGTGCAAAAACATTGCGAAAATAGGGATTGACTTCAATAAGTATCAACGATTTACTGTAAGCCCTAGCCCTACATACTGTACTGTGTTGACCGGAATCCCCCACGGGTCTATATTTTTTCTCCCTTCTGAACCAAATCTCTTCGGCCAAAAATAGCCAATCTACAAGCTCACAGCGCGTCGCATCGCAGGCACGTTGTGAGCTTGTAGATCGTCTATTTTCACTATTTAAAAAAAATAACGATTATTCATCATACAGTAATAATCGTTTAGTTTGATTAACCGTTGCAGTGCATAGACAAGAGGACAGACACAGTGAGGTGGTGTTTGTTCACTGTGTTGTCAGTCAGTGTGGACGTTGGTGTTTTAGTCAGCGAGGACAAACAGAAAGACGAGATAAAATGGCGTTGGACGGGAGGAGCTGGATAATTAACAGGGAGTTTAAAACTGGAGCCGAACCACATCCAGAGTGAAGATCAGAGAGACGAGACTCGCCTCAGGTGGCTATTAAAATGACCCCACTGTGTGACACACACACACACACACACACACACACACACACACACACACACACACACACACACACACACACACACACACACACACACACACACACACACACACACACACACACACACACACACACACACACACACACACACACACACACACACACACACACACAGCCTGCATGCTGTAATTGGCATACACACAGCATGGGGGGCAACGCACATGGGCAGGCTAGCATCAGTGGTGGTGGATTTGTTTTAACCAAAAAAATAACCTTTACCCCAATTTTAAGTACAGTACTTGAGTAAATGTACTTAGTTACTTTCCACCACTGCTGCAAGGTGTAAGTAATTGGCATGCACGCGGCATGGGGGGACGGGCACCGCCGGCACAGAGGAATACCTTCCCTCGGCTTCCTCAAAGGAGCCGTCAGTCAGCGTAACGGCATCAGAACCACAGACACCGGGTGGGAGTGTCTGTTGACCTTTGACTCCTCCTCTTTAATTAACACCCCATAAAAAGTGGGAGTACTACTACTCAGATGGAAGTACAGTACTACTACTCAGATTATGTACTTAAAAGTAAAAGTATCAATACTACAATGTAGAAATATATTATTATTATTACAGGTAAAAGTCCTGCAACCAAAAAGTATACTTAAAAGTAGCTCATTATGTAGAATGGTATGGATTGTAATGATTAACCACCCATACTACAAGCTCACATGTCGCATCGCGATTATACTCAAGTACGGTACTTGAGTATGAATAAGTAATAAGTTAAAGGACAACTTTGGTTTTTTACAACCAATGTTTATGTTTTAGATTGTAATTAAAGTAAATAAAAGATGAGTGTTAAAAAATTTAAATTTACTGCTTTCTATAGTTTTAGCAATTTTCACAATCGTTTTTACAGTGTTTTTACAGTGGGTGGGGGCATTCTGTCCGGTGGCTAAATATGTATTTTTTTAACACATTAACCCGGCGTTTTCTTTATTATTATTTACAGTAGCTCTTCTAGCCCCCAATAACTCACATCTGGCCATCTCAGACAGCCGGACCTTTTTTATTGTGTAAAAAAGGCATATTTAGCCACCGGACAGAATGCCCCCGCCCACTGTAAAAAATATCTCAAAAAATGCTAAAACTATAGAAAGCAGTAAATGAAAAAAAAATTACACTCATCATTTATTTACTTTAATCACAAGCTAAAATATAAACCTTGGTTGTAAAAAACCAAAGTTGTCCTTTAACTTTCCACCACTGCCCCGAAATACAACATCCATTCCACCCGCGACTTACCTCTCGGAGGAAGGTAACGAGCGCAGGACAAGGACAGAGGCGAATAACGCCACAGAAACACCATACCCACTTAACGTGGGCCATGATGATGATGACACACCAACCAGACAGTGTTCAGAGAAAACCGCTAGAATGCACGTCGTCCATTTGTCGCCGGTGCAAGACAAGGTAAGAGGTCAGGTCAGTAACGGTGTAAAGAAGAATACGTCCACAAAAAGAGCTTGTAGATCAAAAAAGTTTTACCGCACAAAAAGCAGTACAGAAGCACAGCGTTTCGGACCAAACAATTTGGCCTTTCATCATCATCATCATCATCATCATCATCAGGTGAAATGATTACAGAGCCTCATCAATCATGGCCTCTTATCTATCTAGGGCTGTCACATCACATCACATGATGTGACCAGACTGGTGAGGTAGTTATAGGGATCAAAATAGCAGGTTTTTGTTCATAACACCCATTCACAATATGCAATAAATCCCACCATGGGGTTATTATAGCCCAAGATCACGGACACCACTGGGACGAGAGCCCAGTTACAGCTGTCGTGTTGTCTTTGGGGACGTCCAGCTGTTTTCTATGGGTTCGCAGCGGCTGAGAGGAGCGTGGCGCGTTGTCTACGCGTGTGCAACGCTGATATTCACACACCGCTGGATGGCCTAAATTCCCCTTGAACTCAGACAGCACATCTGTGCCGTCTCTCTCTCTCTCTCTCTCCCTCCCTCCCTCCCCTCTCTCCTCCCCAATCCCTCTGTGTGCATTAAGCCTGATTTATACTTGGTTGCGCTCAGTAAATAGCAGATCTACAAGCTCGCGTTGTGAGCTTGGATATCTGCTATTTATTAACGGCAGGCAACAACAGTGTGCAACTAGGCATAAATCTAAGCTTGACCCCCTAATTCATAGTGGGGGGGGGGGTGCACACGGCACTCGTCTAAGTATAAATGAGAGCTTTTTTAAATCTGAGTTGCGTGAGGGAGCCGTGCGCTCAGCAGTGAATCAGGGATTATAGCTCTTCTTGTGTGGATCCATCCCGGGGCTGCTGACTTCCACACAGCGCTGCAGAAAGCGCACGTCGCTGCCTGTCTGTCTGCCGTTGCACGTGTTGAATCATTCTGCTGATGCGGCGCCCATGTGCACCGCGGCATTCCATCAGCACAGCCCCCCCGTGCGTCACGGAAGAGCGGTGGAAGAACTACTCAGATGTTTCACTTGAGTAAAAATGAAAAAAACTCTGTTACAAGTAAAAGGCCTGTGTTCAACAATTTACTTGAGTAAGAGTACAAATAGGTATTGGCATCAAAATATACTATATTGGTATCAAAGTAAATGTATAGTGCCGTAGCACGTTTTTGATGTATGTTTTGTTCTAATAATCTAAATAAGCAAAGTAACTAAAGATGTCAATAATCGTAGTTGAGTAAAAAATACAACAGTTGCCTGTTTTTCCACCACTGTACTTAAGTACAGTACTTGAGAAGATACTTAGTTACACCAATGCACCGCTGCATCCCTCCAGCAGCCGCAAACACACAGAAGAAGAACGGCTGACTGACTGACTCCGCGGTTCTTCCTCCTCACAGGCAGCAAACACACAGAAGAAGACAGATGAGCTATTTGACCGTGCCCAGTGCCCACACTAACTATTAAGAAGTAATTGTCTGAGGGTCTGTCGTCCCCTCAGGGCTGCAGCTATTGTTTTATTAATTAGTCTTAAATTAATTGCGACGCAGGGCAGCCGAGGCAGGGGTAAGGGAGGCAATCAAAAATGTTTTTCCAATAAGCAGTTTTATTGTGTTGTTGCTGTGACCGTGGGGTTGTGCACGTACGTGTGTGTGTCTGTACGTGTGTGTGTGTGTGTGTGTGTGTGTGTGTGTGTGTGTGTGTGTGTGTGTGTGTGTGTGTGTGTGTGTGTGTGTGTGTGTGTGTGTGTGTGTGTGTGTGTTTACTCGTATTACTATACTTGCGAGGGCCTAATGTCCCCACAAGTATAGTAGAAAATATAGTTGAGAAATAAGACATTGTGAGGACCATTGTCCTGGTGCTCCTCACAAAACAAAATGCTTGATTTTATGCTTAACGTTTATTTGGGGTACTTAGGCTTATTCAATTAGGTAAAGATTCAGATTAGATTAGGATTATAGGATTAGACATTTAGAGATTATAGGTTTAGAGGTTACGGTTCTACTTTAGTTGCGTGCCCGTGTTTGTGCGCACAACAAAATAGCAGATCTACAAGTTCATAACTGTGCCGTCTTATACCGTGACACGTTATGAGCTTAATAGATCTGCTATTTTCGGCGTTACGGTTCAAAATGGCAAAAACAAAATGAAACATTGTACAAATGTCATTCACAAAATCGGCATCCGAAAATGTTGATGTCCTCACAAATATATTAATACAGAGATACGCGCGTGTGTGTGTGTGTGTGTGTTTGAGCGTGCGCCGTGCGTGCGTGTGTGTTTGGGTCTTATTGATCCGTGGGGTGTGTGTTGTGGTGCTTGGTGGTGGAGGACTTCTAGGAGCGAGCTGCAGCATAACAATGACACAACGTGATGGAGAGGCTGTGTGGAGGCTGTCTCTTCTGGAGGGCAGCCAGAGGCATCAGCAAGACCCTTAAATCCTAAAGCCCTCATTTATACAGTCGTGCTGCCGGGGGGAAACAGCCGACCTACAAGCTCACAATCCGCGACGCGTCGTTGTGAGCTTGTAGTCTGCTATTTTTCCGGCACGGCGCGACACACTAGCGCGAATTTTCAAACATTTTAGTACTTTTACTTTTGGTACTTTAAGTACACTTTGATACCAATACTCTTGTACTTTTATTCAAGTAAATTTTGAATTCCGGACTTTCACTTCTAACAGAGTACTTCTACATTGCAGTATTGATACTTTTACTGAACCCATTTTGGGCGGGAGCCCCTATTTGTAACTACATACCTTTTTGTGGGGTTCTTGTTGCTATGTACAGTATATAGCAACATACATTTGTTGTGATTTTTGAATAAATATTTGAAGTTTTTCAGAAATTGTCAGGATTTAGAAGGCGTTTTTAGAATGGGCCTCAGGTCTAAATGAGTAAAACATTTGAGTACCGGTACCTTTTCCACCACTGATTATCATTATACCCCCAGACGTTACAGTGAAAAGGCTGTGCACAGCAACCTTACACAGACTTAATCCCTGTTGTGTGTGTGTGTGTGTGTGTGTGGGGGGGGGGAGGGGGGGGTAAAGCTCCAATCCTCCTGGATTCAAACCCGGGGCTTCCTGGCCCGCCGCATGATTGAGAGAGCAAATCTCTACCGCTCAGCCAAGAAGAGGAAAATCAATCCCCCGTTGTCCAGCAGGGGAGATATTGCACATGAGAGCTTCAGGCAGGACTACTTGTCAATATCAGTAGTTGTCCCACTACCTACCCGACTGACAGCAGGGTCTAATGAGGAGTAAGAGGAGACCACCTCCCTCAACCACTGCAGATGTAGTTATATTCTTTAACCCTGAATATAAAGCATCTGTGTCATTTTAAGTTTTCTTTGGCTATTCAAAAATAGTAAGCTCATAGCATGGCACCGCGTGCCGCGAGCTTGTAGATCTGCTATTTTTGAAAAATCTTGAAAATGTTTGCAAATCTTTGAATACATATATTTTTTTAAACATTTTTAACTCAAATCTTTGCTTCTGGGGGGTCCCTAGAACAACATATTTTGATGGGGATCGGCAGCCAAAATGTTTCTAAAATAGCAGATCTACAAGCTCATAGCGTGGCACCGAGTGCTCTGCTATTTTTGAATAGCCGAATATTAATAATAAGGAGACCACCTCCTCCAACCACTGCAGATGTACTAGTTATATTCCGTGTTGCAGCTTCAATTTAAATCCATTCACGTTACATGTGTACGTTCTCTGAGTTACAAATGGATTTAACACGTGCAGAGCGCTTAAGAACAACAGCACCTACAAGCACGGATCGACCTTGGATTGACCCTTGCACGGCAAACTTCAAAAGCACCCACAAGCATTTTTGCAAAGTCATGAAAAACATGGGCTTCCAGGAAGGGATTCAAACTTTTAATAAAACCCATATTCCACCCCCCCACCCCGCCCAACCCCGATGTTAACGGCCCTGGGAGTCTTTTCCTCGCTCCCCGCAAAGCTGTGCCTCCGGCGGATTTTGTCAAGTAGCAGTGAAAAAAGAGAGAAAGCCTGTGCGAGACACTTTGAAATGGGACACAGCAGCAATAATGGCGTCAAATGGGGGGTGGAGGGAAACGCCTCCTCTGTGCGTGTGAGCGGGTGCGTGTGCGTGTGTGTGTGTGTGTGTGTGTGTGTGTGTGTGTGTGTGTGTGTGTGTGTGAGTGTGAGAGACATCTGCAAGCAGATCCGGCCCGTCAGACAGGGGATGTTGACTGGACCGTTTGCACGGTTCCCTAGACAGCCAAGTGAAAGTGCTGACTAGGCCCTGGTGCTGTCCTGTATATACTGTACTGTATGCTGCTGATCTGAATCAGTGGGTCCCTAGGTTTTTTACTTGGAGCCCCCCCTTGGAGGCCCCCATTGGAGACCCCCATTGGAGACCCCCATTGGAGACCCCCCTTGGAGCGCTTTCAGACAAAAGACGAGCCCCCCCAGATGTGCATACACACACACTTTATATTTATTACACAACAGATAGCGAAAATAGCCGATCTACAAACACGTCGCATCGTGACACCTTGTGAGTTTGTAATAATTATAACAATAATTAGGGGGGGATTAATTGACTATTATTGACCACATGACATGTCCAAAATAGGGGGATGCCAGGTTGAGAGTGGATGAAATCAAGCTATGACTTTGTGCAACATGTTCACAAATTTGGACCACTTCCAAAACAGAGGTGGTCCCGCCCTGTGATCGTTGACGTCCCCCTAGAGGGGGGCACGGACCCTAGGTTTGGAAGCACTGGTCTGAAGGCTGTCAGTCAGTCAGTCAGTGTGTGGAGGCAGCTCAGGGCACAGTGTGACCAGTAGATGGCAATGACAATCCAACAGGTGAAACACAGTGAGAGGCTATAGTGTCACTTTATTAACCACATCAATCCTTTATACTTCATCGACCGGGGTCCTCCAGGGGTCTATACTTAGCAGCACCCCCCCCCCCTCCCCCCCTCCATATGCACCAAATCTCTTTGCAGAAAATAGCCGATCTACAAGCTCAAAAGTAGATTGGCTATATTCGGAAAATGTTTTCTCCACAGACTAGGAGGGCACATTAATGCCCCCACGCACACGCGCACACACACGCACACACACACACTATTTAATAGATACAATAAAAATAAGACAAAGGATCATATATAACAGATACTCCCACCTTAAATACAAGAAATAATAAAAAGTGACAGCACAGTTCATTTAAAGCCCAGGCAAAACCTAGCTCTGTTCTACCATCATTGGATAGAGTATAACCAACATGTTTTTAAGCTAGACTAGGTTTAAAAACGACACTGACGCACGCACGCACGCACACACGATTCATACTGGACAACCAGAGAATGTGTATTCTCCATCTCCGTCTCTTCTGGTGTCATAGTGTTTATATCCCAGCTGGTTGTCATGGTATTCCAGAGGGTTATCTCACAGTTAGCTGATTATTGGATCAATTACGTTAGATACTTCATTAACACCTTGATGAAAGGCTTGATTTATTCCATACGTCATTGTTTATTGTATGGAGAATATGGAGATAAGAGGTTTCTGCCCGACAACAACGATAATTCTCTTGAAATCTACTACAAAAACACACAAAGCTAGATTCCCCCAATGGAATTCGATTGATCGTTTTTTAAGGAACGCATCAGACACCTGCTTGCCAAGGAGAAGGAGTGCTCATGTTTTTAAATGGTTTTAAAAAAGGTTTTTGTTTGTGTTCGCTCCAACATTGTTTTTGTGAATCTATGTATGGCATGCTGCCAGAGCCCAATTGAAAAAGAGATGAAGATCTCAATGCGGTTTTACCCAGGCGAAATAAAGGATGAATAAATAAGATAACACTATTGATCTGTCTATAAGGGAGGTATTGCTGAACAGAAGAAGTCATTATCACAGAATGAATTTTCTTTAAAACCCACATGAACTCAAACATCCCTGTTATGTGGGCCCAACATTCGGTGAAAATAGCAGATCTACATTGTTGTGAGCATTTCGAGCTTGTAGATCTATTGGATTTTGTGAATATTGTTTTATTTGAATCCTGAAAAGTAACAGTTTTGGACACATAAGGTTCCCACCCGACAGAGACGATATGGGGTTTAAGTTGGTTAAAACTCATAGAGAAAATGCAATAGAGCGTTTTCCAAGCATGTGTCAACAGCATGACATTCAGACAAACAGTCAGACTTATGATTGTACTGTATGAGTGTTAATGTGACTAACTACAGTCCCGTGATCCTGCGGTATCTTACAAGCCAATCTCTGTTCTCAATTCATAAATAAACGGGGAAGAGAGAGAGAGAGAGAGAGAGAGAGAGAGAGAGAGAGAGAGAGAGAGAGAGAGAGAGAGAGAGAGAGAGATGGGGCAAATGCCTCCAACATGACATCACTGACCCCCCCCCCCCCCCCCCCCGGCGTTCCGATGGCTGGGGAGGGCTTTTTAAATAATAATTGACTAAAGGCTTGATGGAGATCCAGCAGCCAAACAAAAGGAGCTCAAAACTTTACATGACACACACATACAGACTTTACTCAAAGTACTTGCTTCAAAAATAGCAGATCTACAAGCTCAGAGCGCGGCACTTGGTGCCGTGCTATGAGCTTGTGTATCTGCTTTTTTTTTTGGCTATTTTTGAATTTAAAAAAAGGACAATTTTGAGGTACTTATACTTTAGTTGAGTATTTCCATTCTTTCTTTGTTTATTGTACTTTTTACTCCACCTCAATTATTTGACAGGTTTAGTTACTAGATACTTTGCAGATTTTGATTATTAATAATTAATCGAATAACTAACCAAAAACCTCAGAACTAGCAGATCTACAAGCGTTGTGAGCATGTTGTATGTGCATGTTGTATAAGTCATAACATGATGCCGTATATTATGAAATTGGCATTCTGCAATGCACAATGAGTACCGTTACTTGTGCTACTTTAAGCATATTTGGTATCTTCACTATGATTTTGAATGCAGGTCTTACTTAACAAAAGTATTTTTACACCGTGGTATTGCTGTCTACAATTACATTACTTTTACCAAGTCAAAAATCAGAGTACTTCTTCCAACACTGCTGTCAACGCCTCGGGGGGTTTCCGATGGGGCGTCAGTTTTTTAAATAATAATTGACTGATGGAGGTCCAGCAGCAGCTCAACAGAAAGGAGGCCTAGAGACACGACATGACGGAGACAGGCTCATCTGTTAGTGATTAATCACAGTTTAGTCCTCCACTCACTCTCTTGTGTGAGCAACGCTGCTCTGAACCAGAGGCCATGTCCTCTGCTCCCCTCCCCTTTATCCAGAGAGGAAATGAGGTCATATCACACAGCGAGGACCAGCGGTGAGCTGAGTTCACGCCGGTGTTACTGTGTCTCAGCCAAGGTTTATGTCTCCATTACTAAACTCCTTAAAAAGAAAGTTCTGAAACTTAACTTCGGCCGATTATTTCTCCCCTTTAACCCATTAAGACCTGAGGCGATTCTTAAAAATGTTTTCTAAATCCTAACAGTTTTTTGAAAAAAAAAAAAAAAAAAAATCAAGATTTTTCAAAAATAGCAGTCTACAAGCTCATAGTGCGGCACTCGGTGCCGCGCTATGAGCTTGTATATCTGCTATTTTTGAATAGCCAAAGAAATCTAAAGTGACACAGATGCGTTCCAGGTCTTTTAATAATACCAATTGGTATTGTATTTTATGTCGTTTTTATCGTTGATTAGCAGTGGTGTAAATTAACTAAGTACATGTACTCAAGTACTGTACTTAAGTACAATTTTGAGGTATTTTTTACTTTGCTAGAGTATTCCCAATTGTCAGTACTTTTACTTCTACGCCATTACATCTCGGAGGCAAATATTGTACTTTTACTCCACTACAACTACTAGTTACTTTGTAGATTTTGATTATTATTACAAAACCACTTCAGCCCTAAATACATTTCGGCCATTTGAAAATACAGTAGCTGATCTACAAGCTCACAATGCATCATGATGTGACACATTGTGAGCTTTTAGATCTGCTATTTTCAAAAGATGTTTATGCATTTTATACATTTGAACATACATTTGTTTTGAGCGACCTGCCAGCACAGTGTGTGACTGGCACCTGAGCACGGGTCCTTTAACTTTGTTGAGTTTGTGTATGCTCCCTGCAGCAACACTGCCTCCATGGAAAGATGCCACGTATGTCCCTTCAGGATAAGGCCCAGAAATAATGGACGAACGTACGTTTTTTTTTAGGAGTTTTTAGTATGCCTCCAAGTGAGAATACTGCAGCGTTGATCAAAACACAGTTTTATGGTACCTCATAATACTAAATGGAGTATCTGGATTGTCATCAATATGAAATCATGAAGTTGCACAGCGCTGCTAAAACAGAAGTTGACAACGTTCCTCACAAACAGTGATGTGAGCGCTTATGAGGATTATTCAAAATCTTTCAAACACTTTCAAGATTTCTTTCCAAAAATAGCAAATGTACAAGCTTAAGTTTAAGTTTAAGAACCCCCCCCCCCCCTGATTTTCATTACAAATGTAACTTAACTTGATCATACAGTAATCAAGCAAACCAACAAGACCTATAGCTTCTTATACCATTGGGTCTCAAAGTGAACCCCCAGGGGGTCCCGAGCTAAATTAGTTAATATAGCGTCACAATCATTTTAACCACTTAATCCATATTTTATATTTTGGCTATTCAAAAATAGCAGATATACAAGCACTCGTGCCGTGCTATGAGCTTGTAGGTCTGCTATTTTTGAGCATTTTTGAAGAAGTGTTTTTTTCAGATGGGGGGTCTGCGGCCATATAGATATCAATTTGAGGGTCCTTGGCATGAAAAGGTTTGAGAACCACTGTACTTATACTGTAACATAGTAGAGTACTGACATCACCAAGATTTTACTGCTTTTTTTCTCTTTCTTTCTCTTTTCTCTGCAGTAAAGCAAAGCAATAATACTGTAGTGTAGCTCCACCGCTTGGCTCCTCTCCTGCAACATGACGAGGAGGAATAGCAGGGGAGGAGGGCAACCATGACAGGCCAATAGAACTGGTGTGTGTGTGTGTGTGTGTGTGTGTGTGTGTGTGTGTGTGTGTGTGTGTGTGTGTGTGTGTGTGTGTGTGTGTGTGTGTGTGTGTGTGTGTGTGTGTGTGTGTGTGTGTGTGTGTGTGTGTGTGTGTGTGTGTGTGTGTGTGTGTGAGACTGTGTGCAACGCAGGGCGCAATGTGACAGTGAAACACGCCGCAGTGTCTCCCACAGTTGAAAAATGTCCTCCCCCCTAGGTGATATTCTCTACTGGTTCCATTTCATCAACACAAAGGGAGCTGTAGTGAAACGGGGCTGTTGGGTTGAGAGGTGACCTTTCTGGACACACATCACGCCTATTAACCCTTTAAGACCGGTGAACGCATCTGTGTCATTTTTTAGATTTCTTTGGGCTACTAAAAAATAGCAGATCTACAAGCTCATGGCACGGCACTCTGTGCCGTGATCTTTGAATATATCTTCTTTTTTTTTAAAGCGAACATTTGTAACTCAAATCTTTGCTTCTGGGGGATTCTACAAATGTCTTCGACATCCTAACAGTTTAAAAAAAAAATGTATGTTGCTATATATATATATATATATATATATATCAGTGGCTCTCAAACTTTTTCATGTCAAGGACCTCCAAAATGATATGTATTTGGCTGACCCAAATCTGAAAATATTTTGTTCCAGGGACGAAGAAGCAAAGATTTGAGTTAAAAATGTGTGTGTGTGTGTGTGTGTGTGTGTGTGTGTGTGTGTGTGTGTGTGTGTGTGTGTGTGTGTGTGTGTGTGTGTGTGTGTGTGTGTGTGTGTGTGTGTGTATATATATATATATTTATATATCACTTTTTTTTTTTTTTGAATAGCCAAAGAAATCTAAAAATGACACAGATGCTTTGCCGGTCTTAATGGGTTAAAGGAGCTGACATTTCTTTTTAGACGTTTAGCAGATGGTCTTATCCATAGCGACTTGACAGAAAGTGCAACGGTTGGAGTAAATGCCGTGAACAAAACGACGAGGCAAGTAGCAGTGGTGGAAATTAACTCAAGTACCATTTACTTGAGTAAAGTTACTTTAATTATGTCAAAACATACATTAACCAACGAAGCCCTATTTTATACTTTACGATCTAGTGTACTTATTACTATGAACACAGGACCTTTGATTATGACAGACTATTTATTTCTACATTGTGGTATTTCTACTTTTACTTAAGTACTGTACTTCTTCCACCACTGCAAACAATGAGGAAGTGGTCATGGGATTACAGCGATACGAGACCACAGATATGTGCCGACTGTAACTAACGCGCCTAGCATCTACAGTACACATCCTAGCATCTATACACGACACATGCAGATGCATAGACAGTGAGGTATTGCTGCACTGGGAGGAGGAACAGTAGGGTGGAGGTATGATTTAATCCAATGAATCACAATCTGAAAAAACAACGTCATCCCTGCAGTAACATATCAATACTACATTTTCCATGTTAGAAACATTAGAGCAAGACACTGTTATCTACATAGAGTATAAGTAGAAGACGAAATGGCAGTTTCCTCTTTTCAATGAAAATGTTAATGAGTTCAACCCTTTTTTTTTTACATTCATATAGGACAGAAGATTAATTACACAGCTTATCGTTGTTACATTAAAAGGTGAAATACTTTTAATTCCCATCATGGATTCAAAGCCTGGTCTCCCCGTGCGTGACCCAATTTTCGCTTATCATGCAAGAGGCAATCCCTGTTTGGCCAGGGGGATATACTGCACTAATACAGCTTCAGCCAGTACTACACTACCTGGCACCATGTCTCAGTGGAGGAGCAGTATTGTATTACCATACTCTATCATACGGATTGGTTAAAAAAACATTGTGGATTACAGTGTTAGCTATAACCATTATTTTATACTTTGGCGCGGCACTCTGCAATTGTTTTGAAAAATCGTGAAAATGTGTGCAAATCTTATATATATTTTAAAGCGAACATTTGTAACTCAAATCTTTGCTCCTGGGGGTCCCTGGAACTAAATATTTTGAGGGTCCACGGCCAAGTGCATATCATTTAGGGGGTCCTTGACTTGAAAAAAGTTGAGCACCACTGATATATACAGTAGCAACATAGGTTTTTCAGAAACCTGTTAGGATTTAGAAGACATTTGTAGATGCGTTCCCATATTTAATGGCTTAATTGAACTCTTGAGAGATGCTTAACGGGGTCCATTGTCAAACTCTCAGAGTTCAATTAACACTAAAAAGGAGTTTAAGGTTTTAAGTGTTCGTCGTTACAAAAGCGCTGCGTCTCCCGCAAAGCCTCCATCTAGAGAGAGAGGAGGAGAAGGAAGGAGTCTCAAGTCTCCCACTTTGGCAGCCCGTAAACTGTTGAATGACAAAGCGCCTTATCAGCAGCGTAGATAAGGGAAGGTTGCAGGCTCCCACAGATAACAAAATGCACCCTCAGAGGATGAAAGACAGCCTTTGTTGGTTGGGGCTGCCTCGCTTTGCAGCCAGGGGAGCCTGTCAACAAAGCTAGCTTTTGCCAGAAGGAAGGAGAGGAAAAAGAAAGAAGTTTGCCATTCTTTCACCTCCTCCCCCACGTTCCAGGCGTTGGAATGACTGAACGTTAATAGTAACTACGAATAAAGAGGTTGATTTTTTTTTTAGGCCGAATGTGATATGTGAGTTGCAGGTTTTTTTAAATACGGCGGGTTCAAACTTTAATCTTGCTGTGGAATCAGTGTACATCGTTGGTTGTCAAAGTGGGGTCCGGGGACCCCCAGGGGTCCTTGGGGGGGGGTTCCAGAAGGTCCCCAGCAAAATGAGTTAATATAGCATCACAATAATTTTAAACAATTTAACGTTTTATACTTTGGGCTATTCAAAAATAGCAGATTTGAAATAGTGCAAATCTTTGAATATATGTATTTTTACATACATGAAAAAGTTTGAGAACCACTGGTGTACACCACCCACCCACCCACACACACACACACACACACACACACACACACACACACACACACACACACACACACACACACACACACACACACACACACACACACACACACACACACACACACACACACACACACACAATTAGACTGGTGGCTAAATCATTGGGTCCATTCAGACACCATTATGCAGTCAGTGTCAGCAGCGTGTTGCGCGGCGGCGATTAAATATTCACACTTTGACATTTTGCAGTTGTGGCGTTTGGGCGCATTCCCGGTGCGGGGCAGAGGGGCGGCGGGGGCGGAGGAGGGGTGGAGCGGAGTGCCAGCACCAGCGCCAGGCAGCGCCGGGGGGCAACGACAACATATCATCCATGTTTACGGCTGTTGCCTCCGGTTTTTCAGACGGGCCCCAAATGAGCAGCGAGAGGAACCTGCCGCCCGCCATCATTCAGGCCTGATTAGATGTTTAATACAGGCAGCAGCTGCCGCACAGCATCTAATCACCAGCATCAACACCAGAGTGGGCGGACGGGAGGCAGCGCACTGCGGTCGGAAGTTCCGTCTCTCGTCCCCGCAACTCGACTCGCTGCACAAATAGAAGGCGCAGAGGCGGCGTGTGTCTTGACAGCACATCGTTGCTGTCAGACCGGTATTCTAACTTTTTGTGTTTTTTCGTAAATGAACGCCCTACTTGATCATACTACAGCGTCACACTGACTAAAACACCAAAATATGGTAGTATGGTAGAGTATGTGATTTATTAACATTAGGGGTGTGCCGATATATCGTCCCGCGATATATCGCGATTTTCGTGACGATATGTATCGTTTTGGGGAAAAAAAGTATTGTTTTGAAAAAAGAAAAATCTATAATAATAATGCAAAAACAGAAGTATTTGTTTGCATTTGCTCTCCCCCCCCATATATTTTCATAAGCTTTTTTTCCCCCCATATATTTTCATATTAAAAAAGTGGCATATATCGTATCGTATCGATATCGCATCAATGTTGTGAGCCCAATATCGTATCCTATCGTTTCGTGAAATCGGCACACCCCTAATTAACATACTCTACCATACAGAGTTATATTGTATTAACATACTCTACCATACAGATGTACTAGTTATATTGTATTAACATACTCCATACAGATTGCTAAAAATAACACTTAACAGTATGATTTCCCTGCCTGGCCCTACTGTCCTGGATCCTTTCCTAAACCACCCGAGTCCTAGGCTCCCATTCTGTCCAAACGTCTCCCCTCCCCAACAAATTCTCGTCCCCGTGTCCCCATCATGTCCGCGCCGTCCTCGAAGACCCCTGTCCCACGGCCCCCAGACCAACGCGGCGTGCTCTCTCCCACGTTCCCCCACCGGGTTTCCATTCCTGACCTCCTAGAAATGTCATGATGCCAGCCTCCCGGCGAGGGAGGGCCTCCTGGGACCGTACAGCTATGCCGCTGGCGCATTAAGGCGTGCACATGCTCATACGCCTTGCGTGTATGTACGCACGCATACACGCAAGAAGTATGTGAGCACGCCAACGCGCACACGCGCCCGTTAAAGTTATTATTATGACCCTTTCAACTAAATAGTTGGGGCTGGAAATAGCAGCTGCGTCCAAAATTAGAAAAGCGACGGTATTCTCTCCATCTTGAGAGGGAATCTGATATTTCCTTTATTGCAAAAGGTCAACGCTGACGATTGAGTTACGCCTTGGCTCCCTCCCTCCCTCCCTCACTCCGGGCCCGCCGTTCATTAAAGACAATATTTACCTTGACATTTGAGGCAGGTGCTCGTCCTCGTTCGCCCCAGCAGACCGACCCGAGACTGGAATAGTGGTCAATGGAGACGTAATAAAAACGAAATATTGAATCATGTGGATCTACGGCAGTGGTTCTCTACACTTTTTCATGTCAAGGACCCCCAAAATGATATGTATTTGGCCGCGGACCCCATCTGAAAATATTTTCGTTCCATGGACCCCCCAGAAGCAAATATTTGAGTTGAACAAAATTATACATATTCAAAGATTTTCACACATTTTTCACGATTTTTCAAAAATAGCAGAGCTACAAGCTCATAGTGCGGCACCGAAGTATAAAATATGGTTAGAGTGGTTGTAATGATTGTGACGCTGTATTAACCCACACTTGAGGCAGATTCTAAAAACACCTTCTAAAACCTAACCTAAGTTTTCTGAAAACTTTCAAATTCTTTCTCAAATTAAAAAAAAATGCTGTTGCTATATGGATAGCAACCACTAATGAGACACAGAGGTGACTCCCGGATTGAAAGGTATTACAACGTATAGGTTACAACAGGTCTAAATGGGTTAACACATTTTGCTGGGGACCCCTGGTACCCCCCCCCCAAGGACCACTTTGAGAACCAATGATTTACTGGATCCACATGGGAACGGCATGGCTTTCCAATGTGGATCATGTGGTGGCCAGTCATCTATCTATGATGTATGACGCCAAATTTGGGCAAATTTGGGCAACCACTCAAACTAACCCAGTTCACTTGGAGGTTGTGGGAAGGTTTAGCAGGAGGGTAAATGATAGATTATTCTTCCCCATGGGGAACAACCAATAGACTTAGACAGTCCTTTGTGCGGCTGGCTAGCTATGAAGATGCATAATGAGGCACATGATGGTCGCTCGGCTTGTTCAATAGACTAATTGCTCGGAAAACAACAGCTCAGTAGACAGTAAGGACACTACTGTATAATCTGAGTGACATTCTTTACTGCAGTGCTTCCCAAACGTCTTACAGTAGCTCAAGGGCCCAAAAGAGAAAGGATTTCTCTTTTCACTACTTCTTAAAATGAAAAAATCTAATCATTTCCATAAACACATTTTTAAAAAGTGTATTTATGGAAATGATTGGATGTTTTCATTTTATTTGTGAAATACCTTTTTTTCATTGATGACAACTTGCGCTTTTTTTGTTTAAACTGTTTAAAATCTTTTGAAATAATATGAATGTACATTTTTTTATGTAGAAAACGGGAAAAAGGAGATATTTACCCGCGACCCATAAACATTGGTCCGTGACCCAAAGATGGGTCCCGACCCACTGTTTGGTAAACAGTGCTTTACTGTGCGTTCTTCTATTTCCTTTGCACTGCACTATGCAAGCACTGTTGAGGGTGTATGGAGCCAATTATTGAAGGTGTTGTGTTGACTGTGTGTTGAATGCTTTTTTTTACCTTGCTGTACAGTACTTTTTTCTTGCCCTGCAATCTGTATCTTAACTGCTGTGCTGCCTTTGGCTAAACTGTAAATTGGGATCAATGAATGTTGTGTCTTATCTGAAGTTTTCAGCCCGATCCGTGTCCCACTGACTGCCATTATAGAACGTATTAATATTGGAACTTTGGACGGTGGGAGTCATCTAACATCCTGAATTTGCTGTTCTGATTGCCGCTATTAGACGTGAAGGCCATGGTGGCCTGAAGTATCTAGTACTTCGAAAAGTACAAAGCTAGTGAAAATAAATCAGTGTAGCTACTGTAGGCGCTTATCAGTCCGTTGGTTTGCAAGATTATCTCCGCATGCGTGCACAGCGCACGTACACACACACACACACACACACACACACACACACACGCACGCACGCACGCATGCACGCCAGCACACACACACACACACACACACACACACACACCGGCTAGAATCCTGCAGAGTCACGCTGTAAAAAAGGGAAAAAGAAAAGAGAAGAGATATGGCTTTACTTTTCACCTGAAACCTCCAGAGCATAATGAGTATACTTCCAACAGCCGTTGATTTACAACAAGGACCAACTGCACTAAACCCGCTAAAACCCACATAACAGTCATTGTGAGGCATGGTTATGGTGCCTCTTCCATTACCCTGCTTATGTCTCATTTCCAGCCAATCGCCTCCTCTTATCAAGGGTTTCTATCTAATGCACAGTCAGGGCCCATTTCTCGCTGCTCGCTGCATCGCACGCCAACAACAACACACAGCGCCCCATAGTAGAGCATACCGTACCGTACCGCCGCAGCCGGCAGAAACCTTGTAACTCCAGAAAAAAAGTTTTAGTTTTTTTTAGTTTTTTTTGGGGTGAATTGATGACCTACTTTGTCGAACAAAAAGTGCAAAAGTTGTGGAAACAGCCAATCTACAAGCTCACAACGGGTCGCGATGAATATGATGCGACGCGTTGTAGAGCTTGTAGATCGGCTGTTTTTAAGTGGCTAAGCTGTGTGTGTGAGTTTTTATAAAATATTGAACAATAAAAAGTATAAAACAGAGTTCATATTTTGGGGGGGACACATTAGTATTTTTGGCGAAGAGATTTGGCGTCAACGGAAAAAGTGGTCAAAGTGCAGTTGTAACTGAAGTCCGGTTCTCTAAGACAACAGGGGTTTAAAGGAATAGTTCACCCACAAAATGACTTATTTTCTGTCAATTACACTCCCCATGAAGCCTTGAATTCATGGAGATATTTCATTTTTTGTCACATTCCTAAGCCAATAAAACTGGAGACTCCGCCGGTCATCAAATTATCGGCTTAGGAATGTGCCAAAAACAAACAAAAAATCTCCATGAATTAAGTACAGGGCGAACTACTCCTTTAAGTGGTCCACAAGAGCTCAACTACACCGGCTCAATTGGAACCCAGGTTCTGTTTTTAATTTGTAATTTTACGCTTTTTTTCGGATGCATACAAGGTTTCCGTTCCAACAGCGACAATATGGTGAGATGCTCCAGAAGAGCCTCTCCAACATGATGGATGTGACATCACATCCTGAACGCCATCATCACCGCACGCTCTAATGACAGGAGGCTGCCAAAGTGATGGGGGCCGCTACCGCCGCGTCTCCTCCTCGCCTCCTCGTACCCGCAATTTGCATTTTTAATACCTCAGCAATATTTAATCCATTAAGGCCTCCCCTCCAGGGCGTGTTAGGAGGTGGCTTAATTAACCCATTAAGACCGGGAACGCATCTGTGTCACTTTAGATTTTAGCCATATTTTATACATTGGCTATTAAAAAATAGCAGATCTACAAGCTCATAGCGCGGCACTTCGTGCCGCGCTATGAGCTTGTAGATCTACTATTTTTGGAAAAATCGTGAACATTTGTGCAAATCTTTGAATATATACATTTTAAACAGAACATTTTACACTCAAATCTTTGCTTCTGGGGGTCCCAGGAGCAAAATATTTTGAGATGGGGGTCCGCGGCCAACTATATACAATTTTGTGGGCTTTGTCATGAAAAAGTTTGAGCACCACTGATATAGAAACATACGTTTTTCAGAAAACCTTTAGGATTTAGAAGACATTTTTAGAATCGGCCTCAGGTCTTAATGGGTTAAAGACAAGATTAGACCGGATCGTATTTATTATAACGATATGCGGCGTGTGTGTGTGTGTGTGTGTGTGTGTGTGTGTGTGTGTGTGTGTGTGTGTGTGTGTGTGTGTGTGTGTGTGTGTGTGTGTGTGTGTGTGTGTGTGTGTGTGTGTGTGTGTGAGCGACCTCGTGCTGGCTGTCAGGGCCTCACGCTGGCCAATGATGGCCTCATCCGGAAATAGGCTTTACACACTCCCGCACCACATCTCTCTCTCCCCAAATTATCTCTGAGGGACACTTAGCCTCCGGAGTGAGTGATGGCCGAGGCGGGGGGGCTAATTTGGTAATTTCCACAGATTAGCAATGATCCTCAGCTCAGATGCGGGGATGGAGGAAAGGGGCTAAAGCATGCTGGGTAAAAAGAAACTCTTTAAATTGGCCCATGCTGCGTCCCCTCCATCCCAATTGGTCCAGTGTGAGAGAGTGAGAACCTGCCAAGCACTAGCTCAGCAGACTAACTTTCAGTCAGTGTTGGAAAAGTAACTATAAGTACATTTACTCAAGCACTGTACTTAAACACTTAAACCCTACAGTATATGGTGTGAGCGGAGTCCATCTAAATGGATTAACTAGCAGTCACAGCTCAGATGGCCTATTCAGACGCAGGCAAATAAACACTGCTGGTGGTGTTAGAGCCCGAGATGCCAGCGGCAGTCACTCAGGCTCATAGCCGCACCACAGTGGGGGTCACATGACATCACACAGTATAGTACAGTGGTTCCCAAACGTTTTCATTTCAAGGAGCCCAAGTGTGGTACGCATTAGAAGGCCACGGACCCCCATAACTCCCGCGACAGTACAAATGGAACCAAATGGACGACACGATATTATCAGCTCACACTGATATTTGTCTTTCTTGTGACTCAGCAGCCATGTATGTATGCAACCCGTAAGGAGTTACCCATCTGTTACCATTCCTAAACCTATAAGTATCAATCATTTAGACTGGGTGGGGACCCCCTGGATCCCCTTCGAGGACCCCTGGGGGGGTCCACGGACCCCACTTTGAGAACCACTGCGGCAGTATGCAAACATTATGTGGAATCTCAGTTAATGAGTTCAGAACAAACATACTATGTGGAACCCTCAAAGTGAATGAGTTCAGAACAAACATACTATGTGGAACCCTCAAAGTGAATGAGTTCAGAACAAACATACTATGTGGAACCCTCAGTTAATGAGTTCAGAACAAACATGCTATGTGGAACCCTCAGTTAATGAGTTCAGAACAAACATACTATGTGGAACCCTCAGTTAATGAGTGCAGAACAAACATACTATGTGGAACTCTCAAAGTGAATGAGTTCAGAGCAAGTACAGTAGGAGAGTTGGATCCTATAAACAGACCTGTGGACATACTGTAGGATGAGATGACAGATTGCTGGCAAGAGTGATTTATTTATTTATTTTTCATATTGTGCATAATACACAGTAGACACAGTATATACACAACTACTCTTTTTCCATCCCATCCTTTCTCCCTTCGACCACTCTATATATGTCACCCCACCCTTCAGCCCCCGTCTCTCACACACACACACAGCCCTTATACAAGGATAAATGAGTAATCTTGGCTCGATATTCTCTCCTCCACCCTAGTGTGCCCGACTAGAGTGAGATAGAGAAGGGGGACTGCTGTTGCTTTGGCAGGAGGAAAGGAGGGGGGGGGGGAGAGAGAGAGAGAGAGAGAGAGAGAGAGAGAGAGAGAGAGAGAGAGAGAGAGAGAGAGAGAGAGAGAGAGAGAGAGAGAGTGTTCAAGGATATCTGTCAATATCTTACTCCAGCTCAGGAATCAGCGAGAGGAGGGGGGAAAAATGGAAAAAGAGCGAGAGAGAGGGAGAGAAAGCGAGAGAAAGAGAAAACTGTGAGTCTTCTGAGGTCAGACGACTCCTAGCTCCCAGAGCAGGACATCTTGAAGTGATTTTCAAAGGCTAAACACTGCAGAACATGAGCAGAGCGAGCAGGACTCTGCATTCTGAGCACTCACACATACACACACAGCGTATAGAACAAACAACACAGGGCGCACAAACACACACACACACACGATTCTGCCTGCTTCCATGGCTGGCTGGCTGGCTGCTTCGTAATATTGTCGATGCCTCTTATCTCCATATTTTAACTTTTTGTGTTTTTTTGGTAAATGAACGCCCTACTTGATCCTACTACAGCAGTGGTTTTCAACCCTTTTCATATGTCCATCATTTATTTCGGCATTTGAGCCACGGACCACCAATTGATGAGATTTAGACTCTCCGACCCAAGACTTAGGTAACTTTGTTATTGTTGTTGGATAATGTTGTCCACAATTCCATGCTGTATTGATGTTGGCATAGGAGAGATAACAGGCAACAGTTGATCAAAATAACAATTATTTAAATAAGTAATGCAGATGTTTAACAATAATTTAACTCTTGAGAGTGTAAAATAAAACCAAATGGACCCGTAAGATCTATAAGGGTCCATTTGGTTACCAACTCTCCATCATTTAGCTGGGGACCACCTGCAACCCCCTCAAGGACCACTGGTGGTCCCCGGACCACTGGTTGTGAACCACTGTACTACAGCGTCACAAAAGCATCAAAAGTAGAAGATCCACACGCTCTTGGACATACAAGGTTACCTGACAGCAACGACATGCAAATGCACTGCTATTCTCAAGCCTGATTTACATGTGCAGATCTACAAGCTCTACAAGCTTGTAGATCTAATATGTTTCAGTGTGTGATGCGACGATGCACAACCCATGTATAATAACCCACCCATGGCTTCTTCAGGTAATTATTATATCTAGGCTGATTAAAAAGCATCTCTAAACTGGAGGAAGAAAGTCAAAGAGCTGCTCTTTGACAGGACAGTGCTCCCTCAGGGCTGGATGATGAATTGCAGTTTGAAATGGCGGCGGGACGATCAATCAGACGCTGATTATCTCTCCATGGGCCGGTTGCTGATGGAAAAGATCCAAGCCTCAGGAACCTGGCATCAGGTGTGAGGCTGGGAGGCAGGCAGGCAGGCACAGGGTCAAATTATGCAGCTATATTCCATCCATGCCGTCGACGGGGAATATCATAGAAACCTCTTATCTCCATATTCTAACTTCGTAAATTTATTAATTCAAAGTAGCAGATCCACAAGCTCGAAATACTCGAAATTTTGAGCTTGTTGATCTGCTGCTTTTGCCGTTTGAATTTGAATCCTGAAAAGTTAGTTTTATGAGGTTTCCACACGACAGAGACAATATACTAACCTGA
Organism: Gymnoscopelus microlampas; assembly: GCF_963454915.1. Classification (NCBI taxonomy): domain Eukaryota; kingdom Metazoa; phylum Chordata; class Actinopteri; order Myctophiformes; family Myctophidae; genus Gymnoscopelus; species Gymnoscopelus microlampas. The sequence continues at coordinate 42,914,785 of NC_139940.1, read as the reverse complement.
CTCTGCCAGATGGGGGCAATATACAGGATGTTCTTAAAAACGTGCCTTCAGCCATATGCTAAAAGTTGGAAGACATTCATAATTACAGCATGTATGCTCTGCTGATAGATGAATTAGGAATCTACAGGTCTGCAACTATATCCAGGGGTGCACATAACTTTTTAGGTCTGGTACGCAGAAGAGCACCTGGACATGTGACTTGGTGCGCATGGCGCCCGTCCCGTTTTGTCAACGGGGGGGGTTCAGCCGGACAGTTTTGTCGACGGGGGGGGGGGGGGGGGGGGGGCTGTTCAGCACGGTGCCCACCGCCGATTTTCGCCGTTTTTTTTTCTCACGCTGTTAAATAAAGCCCCCAAGGTTGATGCCCTGTGCTGCTGCGCTGATTTTATCCGCCAGATTGGGACGTTCACGGCATATTTTGCACCATTACGGTGCGTTCATCATCGGTGACGAGTGCCTCTAACAGCCGCTGCTGGCTGCGTGCACGCGAGTCATATCTCTACCCCTGTGCCTAATGGCTGTACATGGGGCCGACGGGTGCTTTAGAGTGATTGTGTGAGTGTGGCTTCAGGAAGTAAATTCCTAGCCTCGATCTCCAGGCTTTTATTTTTTAGTTTTGCTAAAAAATAAAAGCTTGGAAATTCCTGTCCCAGCTGTTGGTGCGCAAAAGCGCCTCGCGTCGCCTGATGTGGTGCGCATTTTTTATTTTGGGTGCACATGCGCACCAGTAGTCACCCCTGACTATATCGATTGTTTTCTTAGCATTTTTTAATTATATTGTTGATTAATCGGATAACCGAGAAGTGTTTTTCTTTTGCGTTTTTTATACATCAACCAGTTGATTAACCAGCCCTATTTTATACTTTGACACACAACTGTGTCAAGCTAAAATTGTGAAAATGGAAGTTTTTCGATTATAATGACATGCCCAAAACAGGGATCCATTATTAATTGATTAATTTATTAAATCAAATCAACCACTTTAGCCCTATTTTATACATAGGCTATTGTGAGCTTGTACATCTGCTATTTTCAAACATTTTAGTACTTTTACTTTTGGTACTTTAAGTACATTTTGATGTATTTAATTGCAGTATTGATACTTTGAATTAAGTAAAGGATTTGAGTACTTTTTCCACCACTGGTGTTTACGGCATGTAAATATGAGGGATAGAGGTTTTTAAACACAGTTTAAAATGTGTAAAGCTGCCTGCTTTGGTTTCTTTCTTTTACAGTTTGCTGCTGAGCAGTCCCTCTGGAGTTGAATGCCTTGTTCAAGGGCACTTTGGTATAATGTTATTAACGGTCATTGAGCGGTGCTTTTTGTTCCCCTGGTTATATGTTTTTTTCTCCCGTCGGTCCACAGACTGAAATCGACAACCTTCCATTTAACAAAGTCACTTCTCTAAACCATCAAGGCCAGCCCTTAAAGCATTTATAGTCACATGTTGTCGTTGCTTTTGGGGGCCAAAAAAATATCTTCATACTTTCCATGCTTTCTCTCCGTAAATGAATGCCCTATTTTGTCATACAAGAGTCGCATAAAAGCAGCTATTTTCTATTGCCATTTGCTATTTTAAAATGTTGACTGTGAAAGTGGCTTAGTACCTCTGAGGGTTTTATACATAATGAAACAATTAAAAGTATTATCAAGAGCTTGTGACTAAATAATAACTACGCTGGATCTTTTTTTCCTCCTTCCATTTTCTGGAAAGTGACGGTTTTGGACTTACAAGGTTTACGCCCCAACAACGACGATATCTATGTCTATCATCATATCGTTGTTGTCGGGCAGAAACCTCTAAACGTTTTTGTGTTTTCTCATGAATTAACGCCCTACTTGATCGTACTACAGCGCCACACAAAAGCATCAAAAGTAGCAGATCTACAAGCTCGAAACGCGGCACGTTTTGAGCTTGTAGATCTGCTACTTTTGCGGTTTTTGATTTTGAATCCTGAAAAGTAATTTTTGGACATAAGAGGTTTCCACCCTGACAGAGACAATATTGTGTGCTGGGAAATACAGGAAGTATGAGAATAGATAATACAGTTATTATCATTTCAGAGTTGTTGTGCGGTGCTTGTTGCTCATGGTGGCTATGGTGACAGACCTATTAGGAAGTGCTAACAGACACATGCCATCAACTGCTAAGTGGCATAATGAATTTCTAATCCTCTAAGAGAGAGAGAGAGGGGCACCAGCACGTAGTAGAGAGCCCCGAGACCACCCACCGAGAAACACTGGCACACAGACCCATAGAGAGAGAGAGAGAGAAAGAGAGAGAGAGAGACAGAGAGACAGAGAGACAGACACAGAGAGAGAGACAAACAGACAAAACAGCTGCATTAGTTAACCAATATTCATGTTTCGTGTACGTTTGTGTACTTGGATACATTTGTACTTGGGATACATTTGTACTTGGATACATTTGTACTTGGATACATTTGTGTACTTGGATACATTTGTACCTGTATACATTTGTACTTGATACATTTGTGTACTTGGATACATGTACTTGATACATTTGTGAGAAACGTCCTCACAACGAACGATACTAAGATGATGAAAAGTACAGATATTATCGAGAACATGCTGGCTGCGTGGTCTTCACTTTCCAAGAAGCTGTTTTAGGGGTTATAAGGTTTAGAATTAGGGTTTAAGATTTTAGGTTTTAGGTAAATGGACTGCTAGTGGTTTGAAGATCAGCGTTGGAGGTTAATAATAAGGTATGAATGCAGTCAACGGAAAAACGGTTGAAAAAGTCCTCACAAATACAGCAATGCGGGGCATGTGCGTGTCTGTGTGCGCTCGCGTGTTTGTGTGTGCGCGCACGTGCATGTTTATGAACTGTGGTGGGCCACTGGGCCTGCAGGGCTGGTCTTTTACGAATGGCTGTATCTGCTTTATGTCCTCGTCTGACACAAGTGGACTGAAGGAGGAGGGGATTCATTGAAGGGCTGCTCAGAAGTTTCACTGAAAAGCAATCTAAGATTTCCTGTACAGTATATTATAGACCTCTGTGGCGACAAGTGAGCTCTGTCTCATATGAACGTCTCAAAGCAATATCCACGTATCGGCGGCTGTTGTCGGGCGGAAACCTTGTATCTCCGTATTCTGAACGCGTTGTTTTTCGTCGCTGTGCAGGAGAGTTCCGCAAAATCTGCGAAAATAGGCGATCTACAAGCTCACAACTTGTAGATCGCCTATTTTCGCCATTTCTGACACGTATTAACAAGTGCTTGATGTGACTAAATAATAACTACATTGGAGCCACTGGAACACAGGTTCTCCCCCCCCTCCCCATTTCCTATAAAATAACAGTTTTAGACATACAAGGTTTCCACATTGACGTTGATGACAATCTGCTCTAGGGATCCAGTAAGACCTGAGCTACTTCACAAAAAGTATGATATAACACTGTTTCCCTGACCTTCACTGTGTGAGAACAAGAGCACTCAGTTTGAGATCTAACCCCGACAGTGTGTGAAGACTCTTTCTTGGGGTTTGAATACAGGCCTTTTACTTTTAACAGCATTTCTACTTTTACTTAAAAGGACACCCATTTTCAACCTATCTTCATATTATTGGTCCTCACTAATGCTCATGATAATATGGTACCATTACCATATTTTTGGGAATGCAAGCTAATAGAAACTGCTGGCTTTCTATTCCTGGAAAGTTAGCATGCTATAATAGAAGCCATTGTTCTCACGTTAATAAAAATAATACAATTACAAAGAATTATGAAACCCCTGCCTCATGATGATGTCACTGGTAGGTAGGTTTCTGAAGTGTCCACAGCCCTCCTCTGAGACACAGAGTGAGTACACATAATTGGTACCATTCTATCAAGAGCATTAGCGAGGACCAATTATATGAAGATGGGTGGGAAAATGGGTGAAGTTGTCCTTTAAGCAAAAAAATAAACTAAAAAAGGAGAATTAACCACTGCCAGTAGACGAACAGGACCCTCTCTCACAAAGTGGTCCAAGGTCTGGCATACATATCTACTCTATGCCCTCACAAAATGTTCCACGTTCTTTTTTTCCCCCCTTAATGTAATATCCTTCCAAATCGAGCTGAAATGGGAGGGCGTGGGGTGGGGGGTGGGTAGGGTAGGGTATTGGGCAGATGTCTCCATTTCCCCGACATGATTTCTCGGACCGAGTACACGAGGTCTAATCTCATTCCGTGATTCCGTATACTTATCGCTCTCCCCTTTTCTACAGAGGCTTAAAAACTTTATTTAATAATTTTGGCGCGTGATAGTGTGTCTAAGCAGCTTATGGAAGAAGGGAGGAAGGAGGAGGAGGAGGTTATACTGTAAAGGAGAAGAAGAAGGAAGCGCAGTGCAGAGAGAGAGAGAGAGAGAAGCCAAGATGATTGGGGAGAAGGAATATTCAACACCCTTTAGTCAGGAGGAGTGCAACCCCCCTGGGGGGGATGGAGACTCCATGGGAGTGAGTGTCACAGCGAAATGGAGAGAGAAAGAGAAAGGGGAAGGAGAAAAAAAGGCAGCTAAGGTATCCAGTGCAAGGAACAGTCACGACGCTAAATCGATCGGAATACTCTTATATATAGTAAGAAAGACCATACTCAAGCTTTGGATCCATGAGGACATTCCTACACTGGATGATTGGTATAAGGAGGTGTACCTCTGGGAAAACTGACTTATATCCTCTGTGATAACATGGAAGGATTCACAAGGGTATGGCAGCCAGTCCTGGATGCAGTAGACCCCCTCTATACTGAGCTTCAATAAACCGTATACTGTATGTATATTGAACAGTATATGTAAAAAAGGGAAAAAAGGTCAAACCGGTGGTGTACTTGTGTTTGTCCATTTTATTTTACTTTATTAAAATGTTCTTGTTGTCTAATGTAATGTCTGTGTATTGTGGTGCCTGCTATTTTATTTGTGTTTGCTATATGATTAAGGTAGCCAAGCTGCCCAAAGAATGTGTGGTTCTAGACAAATTGGATGAGACAGCTGGTCTCTGCTTCTGCGGTTGGGAAGGCACTCCTTTAAAAACACATGGATTTTTATTTTATTTTTTCATCCCAAATGTGCCATTTTTTTTAACCTAAATCTTGAGTTCAATTGTGCAGCGGTGCCGCACGCCCCCAAATAGGTGATCTACAAGCCGCACAACGTGTCACGACATAGTGACACATTGTGAGCTTGTGGATAGGCGATATTGGATGCTGCAACGCATTTTGAGCTTTTAAATTGGCTAATTTAGCTATTTTCTGTTTTGTTAAGGTGTGTGTGTGTGTGTGTGTGTGTGTGTGTGTGTGTGTGTGTGTGTGTGTGTGTGTGTGTGTGTGTGTGTGTGTGTGTGTGTGTGTGTGTGTGTTCACCACATTACTTTCACGTATGTTTTATACTTTTTTGTTTATTTATTAAATATTTAACTTGAATTTTACAATGGAAGTCAAACTAGAGGGGGCAGAAGCTAAGGCTATATAATGAGGGTCCTTGGCATTGCACAAGTTAGTGAACCCCTAGATTAGGACACTATCAACAGAGATAGAAGCTGTAGATGAGTCTATACCTTTATCTCTGATGACACTCCCCCGGCTTGCCTCCTACGGCCCACCTGCTTTATCGATTCTCCTAGTGGGTAGCATGTGGGGCTCCCCAATGTCACCCCCCCCACTCCCCCGATTATCGGCCAGAACCTCATCTCTCAGATGATCTTCTGTTCTGTCCTCCAGATAAGACACAAGGTCAACAGGTTTCCCTGGAACCACGATAAGAAGCCTTTGCCCTGTTTCTGTCACAAGCAGGACACAATGATAGTGTGATGAGCAATGATGGAGAGAGAGAGAGAGAGAGGGCTTAAGGACGACATGCGTTGGGGTGAGATATGGTCTTTTGATGTGATTGCATTGTCAAGGACTTAAAAAACGAGGGCGGGTGGCGGCGCTGGTTCAATGACATCCTGGATCACTGCAGGGAGCAGAAACATCACACATTGTGTCTCGGCTTCCCTGAGGGGACAGCAAGGCATCGCTGTGTCTGGAACTGCAGGCAACACAACACTGTGCTGGATCAGCTAAGCTATAGCTAGTTCACACATCACACTCATATTCAACGTCGTCTCTCACGTGCACTTAAAAAAAATAATAACTGAGGACAATCCTGCTGCTCACTTCAACAGAAGATGAGTGTGCACGGTAAACAGAAGAAAATCCATATGGTGTGTGTGTGTGTGTGTGTGTGTGTGTGTGTGTGTGTGTGTGTGTGTGTGTGTGTGTGTGTGTGTGTGTGTGTGTGTGTGTGTGTGTGTGTGTGTGTGTGAGAACCAAATGTCCCCACAAGTATTCCAAAATTTGAGAAATAGACATTGTGAGGTCAATTGATCCTGGTCCTCAACAAGAAAAATGTCTGTTTTAAAATCTTTTACATTTAGACTTGATTTATACTTAGTCGTGTGCTGCTGCACGATAGCAGCATACAAAATAGCCGATCCACAAGCTCACAATGCTCACACACACACACACACACACACACACACACACACACACACACACACACACACACACACACACACACACACACACACACACACACACACACACACACACACACACACACACACACAGCTAAATTATACAATCTAAAAGCTCAAAATGCCTTGATGCAACGCGGACTGGCATCCCCTGTGCCCACTTTGTAAACCTGTGTCCTAATGCCTCTGCTAGCCCCCCCAATCAACTCTCTCTCTCCTTCCCTGCCATGGCTCCCATGTTCTCCAACCGTCTGACTCAAGACGCCCATTGAATTTGTGTCAAGGTTTTGCTCCGACAACGACATGTGACATGAAAGCCAATGGAGTTTCAAAGCGCTAACCGGCGAGCTCGCTAATCAACCAATGTTTCTTTCTTTTTTCCCCGGTCTTTTCATCGCAGCGTTATCAACGCGGCGCATTGATTGGAATTTGCCGAATCCGTCAAAATAAGCCTGCTGTAATTGAACTCCGACCAAAAGGGAAATCGATGTGAAAGGAAAGGAAGGGAAAGGGGGGGAAATACCGTTGTTGTTGTTGTTTCTGCGTGTGCCACGCATACTAATTACCCTCGGAGAAACGCTCACAACGGGCAGCACCCGGTCACATTTTGACCTTGGACAGAGGGGTGGGGGGTGAGGGTGGGGTTTGGTTTCTGGTGGGAAAACAGCTGCTCATATGGTGGGGAAAACCAAGGACATGCATTGCTTTCATTCACGTTCTTGCACTGTCATGTGTTTGTACATACATACTGTAGAGAGAAACACACACTAATATGTGAGGCAGACTGAAAGAGAGAGAGAGGTGTGATGGAGGATTAAGTAAAAGTAGTAATACCACACTGTATGAAGGCTAAAAAAAATTAAAAAAAGTCCTGCGTTCAGAATTTGACTTGAGTAAAAGTACAGAAGTATTGGCATCTGAATGTACTTGAGATGTAGTGGAGTAGAAGTATACAGTATCAAAAAAATGGAAATACTCAAGTACAGTTTTGACTGTATTTAAGTACAGTACTTGTACTTAGTGACTTTCCAGCGTACTGGACACAGAAACAGTGATGCAGGGGGAAGTATCATCAGCACATATTTCCATACAGCATTAAGCTACAGTACCAACACAGCAGTTATGAGAACAGACAGCCTCATCTAAAACGCTGACAGTAATTCTAACTTCATTACAGGCTAATGGTCTGAGAGAGAGCGAGAGAGACACGTTGACTGCAACTTATTAAAGCTGTCATTGGCCCCCGAGTGGTGGCACACAATGTCATTTGAGGAAACATTCCGCATAAACCTCCCCCCCCCCCATATCCACTCCAGCCATGCCAGAGTCGCTTTCGGTTTTTCCAAAGGAGGAAGAGGAGGAGGAAGAAGAGGAGGACAACAGCTGAGGCTGCGGTCAGGAGAACTGGACCTGCAGTGAAACGGCAAATGACCATTCCACCATCTGTGTGTGAGTGTGTGTGTGTGTGTGTGTGTGTGTGTGTGTGTGTGTGTGTGTGTGTGTGTGTGTGTGTGTGTGTGTGTGTGTGTGTGTGTGTGTGTGTGTGTGTGTGTGTGTGTGTGTGTATATGTTGTACGTGTGTGTGCCTGTGTGTGCCTGTATGCAGGAGCGTGTGTCTTGCGTATTATGCATGCTGCGCGCGCATGCTTGCACACACTTGTGTACGTATGCCAGTGGTGGGAAAAGTACTTGAATGTTTTACTTAAGTGAAAGTATCAATACTGCAATGGAGAGTATGGAAAGTAAAACGTCCGGAATTATATATTTACTTGAGTAAAAGTACAAAAGTGTACGTCGCGATGCAACACGTTGTGATCTTGTAGATCGGCTATTTTCAAATAGCCTGTGTATAAAATAGTGCTAAAGTGGTTAATGTATGTTTTATAATGTAATAATTTATATCTGCAAAGTAACTACTAACTAGTTTTCAAATAATTGTAGTGGTGTAAAAGTACAATATTTGCCTCTGAGACGTAATGGAGTAGAAGTAAAAGTATAGACAATTGGAAATGCTCCAGTAAAGTAAAAGTACCTCAAAATTGTAAAGTACAGTACTTGAGTAAATGTACTTAGGTTACCATACGAGCCATACGCTATTTTAAAGCTGTGATCCACGACGTTATTTTAACCAATCTGTATGATAGAGTATGTTAATACAATACTACTCCTCCACCGAGACATGGAGGTGCCAGGTAGTGAGAGGTAGTACTGGCTGAAGCTCATAGTGCAGCAGTATATCCCCCTGGCCAAAGCGGAGATTGCCTCTCGCATGATAAGCGAAAATTGGGTCACGCACGGGGAGAGACCAGGCTTTGAATCCATGACGGGAATTAAAAGTATTTCACCTTTAATGTAACGACGCTTAGGCTGTGTAATTAATCTCCTGTCCTATATGAATACTTTACACCGCTGGTCTTGCGTATAACGCACGCTGCGCGCGCACGCTAGCACACACTTGTGTACGTGCGTATGCTTTGTGCGTACTTCACACAGCAGCAGATACGTGACAGCACCACCTCTACCACCGCCCCCCTTCCCCACCGCCCCCCTCCCCCCCTCTCATTCCTAGCCGGGTCCCTCACTGGACCTGACCTGTGTGACCTCTCCCATCTCCCTCCCTCCCTTCAGGAGGAGGAGAAACTCTCACTATTCCACACCTCTCCTCTCTGGCCTTTTCTCCTCTCTCTCTCTCTCCTTTGACATCTCTCTCTCTCTCTCGCTCTCTCAACCCCTGCATTTATGAGTCAGTGATTCTGGAGTCATGTGGTCGGTCAGAAGGAGAACCCCCAGCAGAGGTTTTTTGTGTCGAGGTGTTTTGACAGGAGTAGAGGAAGACAGAGAACATGCTTTTACACATAATAGCAGTGGTTCTCAAACCTTTTCGATTTCAAGCACACCCCCACGGACCCCCCCTTAACTCTGAGAGTGTACGAAATGGAACCAAATGGACCCTTACGGGTCCATTTGGTTCCATTCGTACACTCTCAAGAGTTACGAGCATGTGAATGTCCGTTTGGTTTGCTATAACTGTCCATAAATGTAGCTGGGGAGCCCCTGGAACCAATTTGTACACGCTCCGAGTTACAACCATGTAAAAGGTCCATTTGGTTGCTGTATAACAGTCAATACATTTAGTTGGGGAGCCCCTGGAACCCCCTCAAGGCACCACTGTGATAGAGCAGTGGTTCTAAACCAGGGGACCACCAGTGGTCCTTGAGGGGGTTCCAGGGGGTCCCCAGCAAAAGGTGTTAATAATACATTTTCGCCCCTTTATCTATATTGTATATGTTGGCTATTCAAGAATAGCAGATATACAAGCTCACAGCGCGTCACTTCGTGCTGGGCTGCGAGCTTGTGGATCTGCTATTTTTGAACATTTCAAAAAAATATTGAAAGTGTTTGAAGAATTTTGAAGAATTTTGAAGAATTTTGAAGAATTTTGAAGAATTTTGAAGAATTTAGTGTTTTATTTAACACAAATCTTCTCTTCTGGGGGTCGCTGGCACATAACATTTTCAGATGGGGGTCCGTGGCCAAATGTGTATCAATGTAGGGGTCCTTGGCATGAAAAAGGTTGTAAACCACTGTGATAGAGGCATATCATTGCGTTATGGAAAACAGTGGATCATCCTGACTTGGCGGTCAATGCATCATTCCTGCCCTTGTCCTGAGACGTGTCATGTCGATGCGTATACATTATACAATTTACATTTTACAATTACAGCACAATTTCACTCATCCAGGGTGACTTTCAAAGTGCAAGACATGCAACAATAACTCTGCACTAACAACAGGGCAAGTGGTCGAGTCATTAGCAGTGGTGGATAAAGTACTCAAATGTTTTACTTAAGTAAAAGTATCAATACTGCAATGTAGAAATACTCTGTTACAAGTAAAAAATCCGGCATTCAAAATGCACTTGAGTAAAAGTATAGGTATAGGTAAAAGCATAGGCATCAAAATAAAAGTACTAAAATGTTAAAATAGCAGATCTACAAGCCGCATGATCGGCTATTTTCAAATAGCCACGGTATAAAATAGGGCTAAGGTGGTAAATGTATGTTCTGAGATGTAGTGGAGTAGAAGCAAATTTGGTCAATTTGGAAATTGGAAATACTCAAGTAAAGTACAAATACCTCAACATTGTACTTAAGTCAATCTACTTTCCACCACTACTCTTAACTAACAACAGGGCAAGTGGTCGAGTAATTAGAGTGCAAAATAAGGCAGGTAAACATCTAAAGCCTAGCATCTGTCTAAATGACATACTATCTGAACAACACAGAGTATCTGTGAACAAGTAAACAACATAAATCTATCCAAATTGCATAAACTGGCATCTGCTGTATCTAAATAGGCAATAAGAAAGAGTTTTCCATGGTAAAAAGGAATGAAAAAAGAGCTATAACTGTAAAGTAGTTCGACAGATTGCTATTCAGTTTGTGGTTGAAATGTGGCATTTTGGAGCTTGTGTAGGGTTTTTGAAGAGTTGAAATTCAGGCACGTTTCAAAGCACTTCCAAGGCACATGAGCCCACAGTTTCTTCACCTCCCGATGCGTTTTCACAGAGAGAAACACCTTTTTTTTTCTCAGTCATGATTATGCAGTTTTGTGAGAACCCGTCACATCGCTACCTGCACCAGCTAATTAACAGATATTCACAGACTTTAAAACCTCACACCACGAGAACACCTTCACGGCGTGCGAGCGGATTGAAGTACTTTGAGCACCTCGACAAATTCCATTTGATGTTTCACGCCTCAAAAAACTCATAATAAAACATCATAAACTAGCAAACCACAAATGAACCTCAAAAGCTGCCAAGCGCATGTCGACTCGGGACGACCAAAGGTGACGGCAAACGGAGAGACCAAGAGCGATTCCTCCAACGTTAAAGAGACTTTCACAGAAATCCACACAGCCCAAAGCCATTTGCTTTTCCCTGGAACAAACAGGGCGGATTTGAAGCTTTTTAATAGCTCCCCCCCCCCCCCCCCACACACACACAAGTATCTGGGGACTCTTTCCGCTGATAAAAGGGAGACATTTATTGCACTCATTTTTTGATTCTGACACCAAACACGTGAAATTATTCAGCGCCAGACAGCGCCAACTCTATTGAGGATAGATAATGAAGTTCCACAGTGACAAAGACAAAAGAGAGGGAGAGAAAGAGAGGTGGGGGGGGCAAGAGAGAGAAAAAAATTACAAAAAAAAGAGAGATGACACAGATTGAAAAGAGGCTGGACGGGAAAATCATTATAGGCAGCGCTTTGGACGGCTAATCACCTTGCACTGTTAAATCTTGAGTGTTAATTTGACTCTGAGAATGTTGCAAATGTAACCAAAACGTTAACATTACGACTGAGGACTTTTACTGTGTGTGGCTCTGACAAAACCAGACATTCAGCAGCAAACCACGCTGTAATTAAATTGGCAATTATTGCTTAAATTTTGAGCCCCGTATTCACCGCCACATTTTTCTGTAAGTGCAAATTGTGCCATAATGATAACATGACATGATCACACACACACACACACACACACACACACACACAGAGCATACGTGCAGTCTTTAACAAACGAACACACGTGTATATCGTCCAACATGTCTAGTTATTCTAATTTGTTTTTTAGGAAACCTCTCCAGGGACTTCTAAAAATTAACACGACCACGCGACCACACGAACCCCCCCCCCCCGCCCCCCCCCCCCACACACACACACACACGCATGTTTGTTTTTATTGGCGATCCTTGTGGGGCCGTCAAAAGCAATTATTTGTAAAAAATGCAATTGTTCTATTTTGTGTGTGTGTGTGTGTGTGTGTGTGTGTGTGTGTGCCATTTCTAACACAAACTCTAAACCTTAACCCCAAATGCCTAATCCTACACCTGACCCCAACCTGAGTCTTACGAGCCATGAAAACAACCCTTTTCCTCAAGGGGACCTGAAGTGAAGAATGTCCTCACAAGGTCAATTTAGTCAGGTTTTACTAATCCTTGTGGGGATGTTTGGTCTCCACATGGATAGATGCGATGTGAGAGAACGGACTATATGCCTGTGCCTGGATCTCTGCCCTCCACACTCCCTCCTCTCCTGTCTAGCATCAGGGTCTTGAGCTCTGCAGTGTTGCTAACGTCTATCCTTGGACTGACTCCCACAGGGTCAGTTTGCTCACCGCTACCACTTCCAGTTGCCTGACACCGTGCCCTGAGGCTCATCCTTCTCTCTCTGACCGTTGTCCGTGACCTTGTGGGAGGCCTAAAGAATGGATGGGGGCCAGAGGAGTGTCCACACCAAGGTCAATTCTGTCAGGTTCTTACTATCCTTGTGGGTAGGGCTGGGCAATTACACATCTTTGTACAATGGTGGCATGTAAAAAAAAAACGCTGATCTATAAGCTCTGAATGCATCGCATCGCTATGCGTAGATCTGCTATTTTCACTATATTAAAAAAAACTATAATATTGTTCATTCATCGTAATCGAGGCAAAAGTTTTAAATAATCTAGATATTGATTTGAGGTGATATTGCCCAGCACTACATATGGGCCTTTTTGGTCCCCACGTGTATAGTAATCCACACACACACACAGCCATTGTTAAGGGTCTAATTAATTGCGATGTCTCCTTGGGGACCCTCCTAGGGACTCCCCATGGAGCGGCAGGCTGCAGCAGTGTGACCCGCCACTAAGCACACAATCAGTCCACAGCCATGTTTAACATTCAGCCAGGCAGGACACACTGTGCTGCTCCTATAGCTGCTACCAGAGAAGTGCTGAGAGAGAGACATAGACAGAGACAGAGGGAGAGAGAGGGAGAGAGGGAGAGAGGGAGAGAGGGATGGACAGACAGACAGACAGACAGACAGACAGACAGACAGAGTCTTCCCGGAGGGGAGAGCAAGCAGGGAAAGATGGAGGTAGAGAGAGAGATAGGTATACATAGAATGGGTGACCGCAGCGATATAGTCAGGTAGAGACAGTACTGAAGGAGGGTGTCTGAGAGTAAATAGGCGATCTGCAAGCTCCATACATGAAGCAGGCTCACAACACAAAGCGTCACAATGCGACCGGTTGCTAGCTCATTGCTTCATGGTTGGAATGATCAGTATAGGTCGCACAGCATCCATGATTAACCCATTCAACCTGGGAACGCATCATAGTGCTATGAGCTTGTAGATCTGCTATTTTTGAAAAATCGTGAAAATGTGTGCAAATCTATGAATATATATATTTTTAAAGCAAACATTTTTAAACTCATGTCTTTGCTTCTGGAGGGGTCCCTGGAAAAAAAAAATCAGATTAGGGTCCGCGACCAAATACATATAATTGTGGGTGGTCCTTGACATGAAAAAGTTTGAGCACCATAAGGTTTTCAGAAACCTGTTAGGATTTAGAAGACATTTGTAGATGCGGTCCCGGATTGAATGGGTTAACAGCTTATGTTCTCCTGGTGACCTGGTATCCTAGTTTGAGGCGCTGCACTGCTCTCTCTGCATTCTATGGACCAGATTATTTACCTTGCTTACAGGCTCTATGGATTTGAACCAGAAATGTCATGTTTCCAGTTCAAATCAAATAACTATGCCGAACCCTAACCTCACATACACCACACTGGCATATGATGTGATGTGCTATTTTTGAGAATCTTTCGCCTTTTACGACATGCACAACAGAGGTCAAGGTCAAAACAAGGACAAAATGGATGGTTATCTCAGGAATGTAGCGATATATATACAGACAGTAGAAAGATGAAACGTTCCCAGGTGCATTTGGTTCCTTTGTGGAACAAGTGTGTGTCTGTTCTCGGCCCGGGCCAGGCGATGGGACTTGTGAGTTTGGTATCATGATGCATCAATGCTGTGGTGGGCCAAGACATATCTGAAGTGTCACGTTGTCTCTAAACCTGCCAGGGCAACGTTTTCACAACATGACCTGTGGGAAAGTAACCAAGTACCGAACTTAACGCATTCAATCCGGGAAAGCATCTGTGTCATTTTAGATTTCTTTGGCCATTAAAAAATAATATCGTGAAAATGTGTGCAAATCTTTGAATATATATGTACATTTTTAACTCAAATATTTGCTTCTGGGGGAGCCCTGGAACAAAATATTTTGAGATGGGGGAGGGGGGGGGGGTCCGCCGACAAAAACATATAGCATTTCGGGTGGTCCTTGATATGAAAAAAGTTTGAGAACGACTGATATTATATTATATTTCCAAAAAGAAAAGAAACTGTTAGGATTTAGGAGACATATTGTAGAATCCCCAGAAGCAAAGATTTGAGTTGAAAATGTTCGCTTTAAAAAAGATTTGCACAAAAAAGATTCATACAAATTTTCACTATTTCTCAAAAAAATAGCAGATCTACAAGCTCAAAGCAAAATGACGATGAGCTTGTATATCTGGCTTGTATATCTGCTATTTTTGGAAAGCCAAAGTATAAAATAATGGTTATAGCTCAAATCTAAAAGCTCAAATCTAAAAACACAGGTGTTCCCGTTCTTAATGGGTTAGGTACAAATCTGAGGTCTTTTTCATTACTGTACTTGAGAGAGATCTGTTATTGAATAGCCAACATATAAATGGATAAAGTGCTTAAAATCATTGTGATTCTATGTTAACTAGTTTTGCTGGGTGGGGACCCCCTGGAACCTCCGCATTACCCCGGACCCCACTTTGAGAACCACTGGCCTAGATCAAAACAAGGTCAATATCCCGATAATGTTAATGAAAATACGTTCATCATGTCAGACAACTTGACACATTGCCCATCGCTAGCGTTTGCTGGGCTCATAGCCACATGGCTAAAGTAGCTTGTCATGGTGGGCTGCCAGCTCTGCACAGTAAAATCAGTGGTAATTTATCCATTTGTAACTCAAGAGAGTGAAGAAATTGGAACCAAATGGACCCGTATAAGTGCACTCTCTGAGTTAAATTGATTGAATGAATACTTTATTAGCAGTTTGCAAAAAAAAAAGCAGTTCAAAACAAGGTCTGCTAAGAGGATTTAAAACCCAAGAAAGCCTATGGCTTGTTTCCATTGGGGTCCTTTGTACTCAATTCATCGAAACATTTAATGACAGACAAATATACAATACAATGCCCGACAGCAACGTTACGCGCACATATATCATATGACCAGTGTTGCCAGATTCTGTGAGAGAAACAAGCAACCAGGTCTAGGAAAACCAGCCCAAAAGAAGCGACTATGGGCTACATGAGTACTTTAACATGTGCATCAGCTATTTGAAAATAGCAGATCTACAAGCTCACAACGCGTCGCGATGCGACACGTTGTGAGCTTGTAGATCGGCTATTTTCAAATAAAATCTTGCGGGGAAATTATAATAAGCAGATATGGCAACCCTGTATACGACCCATTTACAGTATGACATCCACCTGATCCATATAAGTGACATCCACCCATCACGGTGTGCATGTTGGGTCATATAAGTGACATCCACCCATCACAGTGTGCATGTTGGGTCATATAAGTGACATCCACCCATCACAGTGTGCATGTTGGGTGCCCTCTACTCTCCCTGTCTCTCATCTCTTTCAACACAAAACAAATCGTGCCTTTACAATGATGAATAGTCTGTCACACACCAGTCCGTCTCCGTTCCCTGGCTCCCGTCGTCATTGCATCATCTGCCGTTTTTGTGTGCCGTGTGTCGTGGCATGTCATCCTCATGTCATCATGTCATGTCATGTCATGTCATGTCATGTCATATCGTGTCATGTAATGTCAGCTCTCTCTCTCTCTCTCTCTGTGTGTTTACCACAGATCAGTGCTTCCTTCGCTCTCAGTCTGACCTTCATGGCTTCCACTTAGTGCTCTCTTTCCAACTACAAAAGGGTAACCCAGGGCCAGAACCTTCCATAGCAGATCTGCACTGCAACCATAGAGTTATAATATATCTAGAAAACGGACAGCCCCGCCCCCGCCTATTCATTTCAATGAAGTTGCTCTCCATGAAGCACCCGAAAGTAAGCACCCTCTTCTTCCACGTTTGAGCACCAAATGTTGGTGCTGAAATGCGGAAGACTTGAGCACCGAGCAGACGCACTAGGGTTTCAGACGATAGAAGCGCAGTTTTAGAGTTTTAAATGCGGAAGTCTTGCAATCCCATATTTGACCACCAGGCAACGGCAGCTTCACTAACCCACCGCGGTTCTGAGGGCTTGATGTGCTCCACGTGCAGTAGAGCTTGTAGATCTATGCTAACTTTCACTATGTTCCTGAAAACAGTGTACGTTCCCAGAAGAACTCAGGGTTAGTAGCACCTCCTCCTGAGCATGGGGCCCAAAGTGGGATCTTTAAAACCTTATGGTCTCTGTCGAGTGGAAACCACAACTGATTCAAATGCAAGAATAGCAAAAATATTGCAGATCTACATGCTCAAAATGCGTCGCGAGCTTGCAGACCTGCTATTTTTGATGCTTTTGTAGTAGACACTGTGGTGTGATCACGTAGGGCATTCATTTAAGAAAAAACACGGAGATAAAAGAGGTTTCTGCCAGACAGGCAACCTTATCTGAAACCAAGGTGGAAACAAATCCAGAAATATGTTAACACGGCATGACACGGCCGGCTTAGTTCTTGTAGTCGAAAAAAGAGCCAAAAGCGAGCGTGCTCCCTCCCTCTGTCTCTCTCTCTCTCTGTGTCTATCTCTCTCTGTCTGTCTCTCTCTCGCCAGCCTCCAGTTTGTTTTGCAGCCTCAGCTGCCTTGTGGTCGAGCGGTGCGGGGGGAGAGAAGCAGAAACGCAGAAGTCATTATTTTCGTTTGGCGGTGGGGAGGCAGAGAGAGTGCAAAATAATCTGGACATCATGTATCTTTGGCTTTTTGGGGGGAATGGGAGGGGTAGGGGTGGGGGGCTCTTCAAAAGGTTTGCCTGTGATTATTTTAATGAACAGATAACAGGCTCACGTCGTATACGGTTGAACGAAGAACTTTTTTCTTGTTGTGGTGAAATAACGTGAAGCGGAGCGTTCCGTTTAGAAAGCGAGCCCCAGTGCCATGGGAAATAGCCCGGGACATTATTTGGCTATAAATGGGCCTTCTTCTTCTTCTTCGCCGCCAAGGAAGAATGCGCGGAATTTGAGAAGGGGGGGAAAGACTGTTTCCTGTGCAGCAGCATGGGGTCCCTGAGGGCCCGCCGAGAGAAAGGAGTTAAAGACATGACCAGAAACACAAATTAAGTTGTAAAACAAAGACACCTGGGCTTATCGTAATGCAGGACGCGTGCGTGCGTGCGTGCGTGCGCGCGCTTGTGTCAGAGGCTATAGTACGTTTGTTTCTTAAGCCATTCAACCCAGGACTGCATCTACAAATGTCTTCTAAATCCTAAAAGTTTTCTGAAAAACGTATATTGCTATGTCAGTGGTTCTCAAACTTCTTCATGTCAAGGACCCCCAAAATGATATTGTATTTGGCAGCGGACCCCTATCTCAAAATATTTTGTTCCAGGGACCCCCCAGAAGCAAAGATTTGAGTTAAAAATGTTCAAAGATTAAAATATATATTTTGCAAAAATGTTCACGATAAAAAATAAATAGCCCAAAGTATAACATAATGGTTATAGCTAAAACATCTAAAATGACACAGTATGCGTTCCCGGATTGAATGGGTGAATAAGTGTGCGTGCGCGTGCGTGTGTGTGCAGTGCACACTTCTTGCACGCATGGCTGAAAGTGAACGTGCGCGTCTGTCCGGCGTCGGAAGTCTTGAGACAGAAAGAGAGCTCTGTTCTGTTTTGTGCCGTTGCTGCACAGTTACAGTTAAACTGATTATTATTGTTCAGTCGTGAACAGTGAAACACTAAAACATGTGCCGTTTAAATATAGAACGCTGTCGCGGTCATTGAAGGCCGGCTCTGTTCTCCATCACTCATCCATCCATCCATCTAGCCCTCCTTCTGGCAGTGTTATTCCCTCCATCCTTGTCCTCCTAGCATGCCACCAGCTACCTCTGTACCTTTTCTGTGTTTTTTTGACATCTCACTATGTCACATTCCAGACACCTGTCTCCCTCTCTCTCTCTCTCTCTGCCTGTCCCTCTCTTTCCTCTGTCTTTATATCAGAGTCCTGCAACGGGCCGGGTACCCGTTCAGGCGTTCACGGGTTACGTGGACGGCCGGTACTGAACTAAAACGGGTGGGTAACATTTTATTGTGAAAATCAGAGAGCACAGTTTCCGCCCAATTGTCACTTGTGTAACTTAACACAGCACGCCGGCATAGAGCACGCCGGTAAGTTGTCTTAACTCACAAAAACACATTGAACATCCTGTTAAACTTTCAAATGAATACCATCTGACCATGTAAACAACGACACGTGCGTACTGCGTGTATGCGCGTTCTCGCGCGTGGCTAAATATGGAAAGCTATATCCTCCGTTCTTGACATGCAGTTTTCTGAAAGACCACTGAATTTAACGCTATTGTTGAAGGCTGCTATTTGGGGTTAAAAGCATTTTAACACACTTTTAAATTGATTGACTGTCTGTAGTCTATTTACTGCATGTAATCACGGGTAACGGGGCGGACAACGGGTCCATTATTTTACGGGCGGGTCTGGTTTGTATTTTGATATAATCACGGGTGACGGGTCGGTCTACGGATCTGATTATTGGCGGGCGGGGCGGGGCGGGTCGCGGT